>NW_015176466.1:831818-903359 GCF_001447785.1 Gekko japonicus | reverse complement strand
GCCCGATTTCCTCCGCAGTTTCATGATCCTCAAAAACCAGGATCACGAAACTGCGGAGGAAATCGGGCGAAGCCCTGAGTCAAAATGCAGCCCGGAAGCTTCAGGTGTGAAATTGACATGTCTGTGTCGAGGCAAACGGCGCTGTGCTGCAAGGCAGCTCTAGTGAGAAATCACCCTAAGATTCCCAGCCTCCAGGTCGGGCCTCAAGATCTCCTAGAATTACAGCTGGCTGCTTTGGAGGATGGACTTTATGGAATTATACCCGACCATCCTCAGGCTCCACCCTAGAGTTGCCAACTCTGGGTTGGGAAATCCCTGGAGATTTGGGGGTGGAGCCTGGGGAGGAAGAAGAGACCTCAATGGGGTACAATGTCATAGAGTCCACCTTCCAAATGAGATATTTTCTCCAAAGGAATTGATCTCTGCCACCTGGAAATCAGTTGTAATTCTGATAGATCTATAGACCACATCTGGAGGCTGGCAACTCTATCCCACCCCCAAATCTCCAGGAATGTTCCCACCTGGAGCAACCCTAGAAAAGACCATGATGAATTCATGATAAAAGTAGGCCATCTCACAAATTTTTGGGCAGAGGCTGAGTTACTGTTTGCCCCCATACCCCAACCATTTATTCATTCACGTATTTATCTATGTATTGATTTATTCAGTGCACCACACATTCTTTGCGCATGATGACAGGGAACAAAAAAAGAATGGGTTAAGCTAGCATTTATTAAATACAACCTGAACTGTGTAAATAATTAAATTCCGGGGGGGCCCACCCCGCATTGAGCAAGTTCCCCAGAAGGCTGTCCCATTGGGCTTGCTGGCATTTAGGCAATCCCACTTTGGCTCCAAGTTCACCATGGCAACAGGCCGCTCCTTACTTTTCCTTGCCTGCACCAAACATCTGCAGAGAGATTGTGTCCATCAGCCCCATTCCTGCACACATCTGACACTACAAAGGTTCAAGCCCTGATGCATGGCGCTGAGAAATTTGCATAGTTATAGTAATATGCTTTATTTAGTCTTGTTATCTCCAACGAGTTGAGATAGTTTAACAGTTTACACCAAACCAATTAGATTTTCATCAAATATTAAGCGTTACATACCATACCATCTACCATTGTTTCATTAACGCCCCACAGTGCCACAAACAACCTAAAGTGAAATAACCATGTCTGATAGGAGTGAAATATGTCTGAAGCGGGACACAATTCCAATTTGTACATGTGAAAGTGAGAAGGATCCAGTGGGTCTGCCCAAGCAATAGCTATTCTCCCGCAAGGAACCCTTTCAGTCATCCTGGATTGTCAATATTTGCTCAGAGAGTTCCAGTTCAAATCTCTGTTAAGCCAAGTGCTTGGCCCCACAGATTCACATTTAACGCCACAAACTAAAGGTGTTGGATGCATCTCCATTAAGTTCTGAGACAGTCAATAGACTCAAAAGGACGCCAATGACTTCTTAGAAGGACCATTGCTGTCCTTCTAAGAATCTTCCTTAGGTTGGAAAACTCCTTAAGATTTGGGTGTGGAACCTTGGAAGGTCATGGTTTGGGGAGGAGCGGAACCTCGATGGGGTTTAATGCCATAAAGACCGCCCTCCAAAGCAACCATTTTCTCCAGGAGGGCTGATCTCTGTCATCTGGAGATCAGTTGTAATTCTGGGAGACCTCCGGGCCCCACCTGCAGGTTGGCAACCCTAAGTATTTAGTGCAGCTGGGAGCTGAGACCACTGTAAGTAGGATTCACAGTTTCTGAAGTTGTGTTGGTTTTGCCGTGGTGAAATGAATCCTCAGGAGGAAGGCACCTAAAGCTTAGGTAAAGGTAAAGGTTCCCTGGCTCGAAAGCCAGTCGAATCCGACTCTAGGGTTGCGGTGCTCATCTCCGTTTCAAAGCCGAAGAGCCAGCGCTGTCCGAAGACGTTTCTGTGGTCATGTGGCTCTTCTATAGTGGATTTCTGTTTGCATGCATAGTCATAAGAAAGAGATCAACACAGGTATTTGGTATAAACTAAGGGCAGCTTTATTTAACTATTAATTCAACATAAGGAAACTGTAACTGGCAACTTATGTCAGGCAAAGGGATCCCCTGATCCCTTTAGTGACCTTAAACAGGGTGAACCACTGAGCCCCTGGTGTAAGCCAACCACAACACAGCCTTTGCTAGGCAGCAGACATGCTGACACCCTGCTGTAAGCGAACCACCTCTAACCATGGAGTATGAGAGGAGACACAGCACAAGGTGTATAACAGGCCACCCGCTGTTCGCATCTGAGGCCCATGCCAAGGTATGGTTTGTGCTAGGTGTGCCAACCCCCCAAACAAGGGGGGGTCTGCTAATGGGTGTTCCCCTTCATAACAGAAACAGGCCAGATTCCTTTCACCAAGAAGGGTCAAGCCTCTGCTTTGGCCCTTGACTCCATACGCTGACTGACAGTCTGCCCCAGCCTTTGCCCTAAGTCCTCCAGAAAAATTCGATTTCCAATTTCAGAGAGATGCACACCATCATCCTGGTAGAGATGGATGCACTCCTTCATGATACCAGGGTGTGATATGACAAAACCCAGTCCACCCCTCATGGCATTCCCCAACTCACGATTGCCTTTCTTACATTCCCGCTTGATGGCATGTGGATCGCAGGCCCATTTTCACACTCACCGGGGCAAAATGGCTCACCACACCAGCCTGACATTGGGCCACTGTTCCACAATGTCCTGCATATCATCCTGTGCCTGCAGGATCAATGCCTTCCCCTTGACCATCCCCAGAATGTCGGGAAGAGGGCCACTCCATTCTACAAACAGCAAGGGCATAAGCCCAGTCCAGCGAAGGCTCCATCTGTCATCTCTCCACTTGATGGACCACCCAAAAAACCCATGCTTTGACCTGCTATGAGAATCTGGAGTCTCTGCACAGGAACCAATGAACCAAAACAACAACAGAACAAAAATTTAATAAGAACAACAAAATTACGGTGCCACCAGAGGCCGAACAAAAGATTTATAAGCTGCTGAATGCCACCACTCCACCTTCTGAATGACTGTGCTGGAATAACCCATGGCAACAGCGGTGGACGCAGCACCAATTCTAAAGGAGTGAGTACCAAATTACACTCCAGACAAGCCCAGCTTCATCAAGGCCCTTGATGTCACCACCCAAAATTGGTATTTGGTCAAGGGGGACTTGTCCACATAAAGGAATAAAGGGCCCTCCTCCAGGCTACACTGGTCAACATATCAGCGTAATGCCCAGACATGACAGAGGTCCTTGTCTGTGCAAACCCCTAGGGAGATCTTGTTCCTCTTCCTCTTTTGGTTGGTCTTGGACCACCTCACGTGGATCAAAACAGCAAGGGCATAAGCCCAGTCCAGCGAAGGCTCCATCTGTTAAGCCATTCGATCTCTCCACTTGATGGACCACCCAAAAAACCATGCTTTGACCTGCTATGAGAATCTGGAGTCTCTGCACAGGAACCAATGAACCTAAACCCCAAACAACAACAGAACAAAGATTAAATAAGAACAACAAAATTATGGTGCCACCAGAAGCCAAACATAGGATTTATAAGCTGCTGAATGCCACCACCCCACCTTCTGAATGACTGTGCTGGAATAACCCATGGCAACAGCGGTGGACGCAGCACCAATTCTAAAGGAGTGAGTACCAAATTACACTCCAGACAAGCCCAGCTTCATCAAGGCCCTTGATGTCACCACCCAAAATTGGTATTTGGTCAAGGGGGACTTGTCCACATAAAGGAATAAAGGGCCCTCCTCCAGGCTACACTGGTCAACATATCAGCGTAATGCCCAGACATGACAGAGGTCCTTGTCTGTGCAAACCCCTAGGGAGATCTTGTTCCTCTTCCTCTTTTGGTTGGTCTTGGACCACCTCACGTGGATCAAAACAGCAAGGGCATAAGCCCAGTCCAGCGAAGGCTCCATCTGTCATCTCTCCACTTGATGGACCACCCAAAAAACCCATGCTTTAGCGCCAAAAAATGTAGTCAGCATGGCAGCATGAAATAAAAGAATCTCAAAACCCAAACTACATACCTGAGTCCATGCACCAAACAGCCTTTTCAACGTCCCGGGAGATATGGGTATCCTTCAATCCCATTGCGAGCCAGCCTCCTGAGCCCATCCTTTTTTTTTTCTTTCCAATTTTAAAATGTTTATTAAGATCAAGTATAACATTTCAAAACATACAATACCTGCAAAACATTATGCAGAAGTCTTGAGAATCCAAAATTACAAACCAGTCAGTTAGTCACCAACAAATCATTAAACTACATCAGATATAACATAACATAATAAGACGGTCACGCATTTTACGCAACTGAAAAGCAGTAGTAAAGTCCAAAAATCCTTGGGCCTTACTATGAAAAGCCAGACCAGCAAGCTGTGACATAATGGATTTAATAGCCAAGCCCTTACCTTTCAGCATAACGCAAAATTGGAGCAGGTGGTCCATAGGTATCGGCCAAACATCTTGGAGCCCTACCTGCCCCCTAAATGCCAAAAACTTTCAGACCGCATGGCCATAAGCTCTCTGTGTACTCAGCACAGATTGCCATGTTACTCGACCTGCCAAGCTGCCGAAGTTCCTGGGGCATCTTTGTTGGGTGTAAATCTGCCTCCAGGGCCAGGTGATGAAACTTCCCCATTGGTTTATGGGACAGAGCATCCACCACCCCGTTATTTACCCCTGGGACATGCTTGGCGAAGCAAAGAACATTCAACTGCAAACAGCGCAGCGTAAAATGGTGCACAAGACCCATGGCTCTTGGAGAATTAGAGGTCAGAGAGTTGATGACTTGAACCACCGCCAAGTTGTCACACCAGAAATGCACTGAACTATTGGCCAGCTGATCACCCTGTACTCATAACGCAACCAATATTGGGAAGAATTCAAGAAATGTCAGATCCCTACAAAGGCCATCCTGAACCTAATCTTCAGGCCATTCAGCAGTGCACCAGTGACCCCTAAAGTAAACTCTGAAACCCATGGATCCAGCCATGTCAGAGGTCACCTGAAGACCCCCTTGCAAGCACAAGTCTTCTCTCCAAAAGGAAACCCCATTGAATATGCATAAAAACATCCCCCAAACCACCAAGTCCTCCTTCATGCCCTTACTAATCCTTACCCTGTGGTTTGGTTTCTGAAGGCCAGACACTGCACCACACAATTTGCACAAAAATGCCCTATCAGGAGCTGTGACCCGGCAGGCAAAATTTAAATGGCCCACTAACTGCTGCAGCTCAAAAAGAGTGGCCTTCTTTTCTGCCAAGAGCTCGCCACTTGAGATCACAACTGAGACAGCTTGGCTTCAGGTACCTGGGAAGTCTGGTGAATGGTATCCAATTCTATTCCCAAAAAGGTCAAAATAGGAGATGGCCCTTCAGTTTTTTTTGTCAGCCAGAGGAACCCCCAGTTCACTAGCTAGCTCTATGAAAGGATGGAGCAGATGATGACACCATCCAGACCCCGCTGGCCCAACAAACAGAAAATCATCCAAATAGTGGACTGTATCTTTCAAGCCAGACTTGACCTTTAGAGCCCATTCCAGAAAAGAACTAAAATGCTCAAAAGAAGAACAGGAAATCGAACAACCCATTGGGAGTGTCCTGTCCATGTAAAATGGACCCTCAAAGGCAAAACCCAAAAGCTCAAGATCCCCAGGGTTCACAGGCAACAGGTGAAACAGTGACTTGAGATTGCATTTTGCCATTTCTGCCACCGGGCCGCACCAGGGTACAGCCTCATCAAAAGAAGTATACCAAACTGAACACAAGTGGTCCGGGATAGCACTGTTGAATGAATCACCTCTAGGAAAGGAAAGGTGATGTGTCAATTGATATTCACCCTCCACTTTCTTGGGCACCACTCTCAATGGTGACACCCTTAAAGTAGGAACTGGAGGAGAAGAAAAGGGGCCTAAGACCCTGCCCTCCTTGCATTCCTTTGCAATCTTGCCCCTATCTACCTGCTCTAACACCACAACGGACTTCAGGTTCCTGGCCATGAAGGCCATCCTTGCACCTGTATAAGGGATCCTAAAACCACTAGTGAAACCATCCAACAAATATAAGCTATCTACAGAATTAGGATATAAGTCAAGTCACCTTTTTAAGTTGAGTCAAGTTGATAGGGCTGAGACCCTTTTCCTACTCCCTGGGGAGAAGTGCCGCTGCCCCCAGCTCTCTTGCTACCACTTCTCTGCTTTGCCCTGGAGCAAACTGCAAAGGCATGGGACCCCCTGCATAAGGGGCACTCATGCCTGAACTTGCAGGGCTTGCGTGCACAAACCCCTTGTGATGAAAACAGCAAAGCAGTTTGGGTTGAATCCCCTGGGGGCCCCTCCAGAGGTGAGATGCTGATGCTCCAGCTGTCCTATGTGTGATATGACTGCTATCAGAGCGATCCCCCAAGGAGGGTTTGGCAGAAGACATTAGCTGAAGCCAAAGAAGCTGATGCATTTGATCCCATGGCAGAGTGGGGATAACAGTCGCTCGCATCCTGAACTCCTCTTCATATCGTAACCAGGCCCCTGGTCGCTACCGTCAGGTGGTCACTCAAGGGCATTCCAACATCCCCCCCTTGGCATAGCACTGAAGGGAACTGAGCTAATAGGAGCTGCAGGAACTGCCTTGTAACCCCAATTCCCCCAAGCAGTTGCCCTGGGATCAATCCACCCACCCCAATGGCCAAGTCCCTGTGATATGAGGAGGCATACTCCCCATGGACTGGCAATGGCCAGTGTGGACCCACCCATGCTGCTCAGTTGGGTGCTAGACGCCACCATGCCACCATTGCCTAAAGGGGCCCACGATCCCTAAGGCCAGGCAGTTCCCCCAGGTTAATTATCTGACTTACCAGTCTCCTCCATGGCCACAACAGCCAGCCACGGCAACCAGTAATGCCTCTGAAGCAGACCCCTGGCCCAATGTGCCCTCCAATGCAGTGGTTCCCTGCTCAAGCCCCACATCCTCACTCCCTGCAGAAGGAGCTGAAGAAGACGACCCTTCTAAAGCTGTAAGACATGGCAACACCATTTGGTTGAACTGTGAAGATTGAGCCCAATGGACAGACCACGGAATTTCAACCCTCTCCCGAGCAACCGTAACCCTGTGCACGTTCCAAATGCTCCAAAATCAATCTGCTCCTGCTCCTCGTCATCAGCTGAGGAGTGAGCCTCTGAAACTGTTCTTGAAGGAGTCTTGGCTGCAGGTTGGGAGTCCTTAGCAGGACCCTTCCCCTTTCCAGAAGCCATCATGGCCTAAGGGAAAAAATGCATGAACAAAATGGCACCCCCCACATGCGGCTGCACGCCCACACCCGAAACCATACCATAAAGCTGCCGAGTGAGAGAGACCAGACAGAATCAAGATTACAGCAGTAAACTCAGAAGAAAAGGGGGGGAGGAACCCAAAGGGAGAGTGGGTGAGGGTGATGGGGGGAGAGCGAAACAGTCACCGAAACCAAGGGAGCAAAGTCAGCCAACAAACTCGACCCTTGTTCCAGCACCAAACCAGCTCCCCTGTAACCCGGAAAAAAAACCACAAGCAAACCACAACCAACACTGGAGAAAAACCACTTAGGCCTCAATTGGATGAGCAGGAGTGACGATCCTCCCTGTTGACCGACTGTCCTGATGAGGGGGAGCATTGCACAAGTAAGCACTAAGCTCCTCTCCTCTTCAGATACTCTCATGGGTGGGAATTGCCCAGCACAAGTCTCTCTCCTTCCATGCACGCAAAGGAGGCCCTCCATCCTTACGTGGCTCCTTGGGCCGCCATCTGTTAGGGCAGTATTATGGAACTCTGTAGAGCACTGTATACTCCAGAGACACTGTGTGCTTGCATGTATAAATAAATAGATGTCAAAGGGGGTATCGTCAGGGGTGGTCCTCTTATCCTCCACTATTACAGCAAAACCTTGGTAGAATGTGGGTCCCTGGGCATTAATTGTAAGTACTCAGGGAACACCTTCAGCCAAGATTTATATTCCCCAAACAACCACCACAGTTGGAGGGGTCCTAGAGTTTCTCTCTAAGCCAATGTGACTAGATCAGATATAACCAAAAGACTTTAGTTTAACTAGATTGCAGCAAGTTTCACTCAAATCCATTCACCTGCCACTTAATATCATAAAAAAGAGCTTTGTTTTATTTTCTTAGGAGCAGCTTGAGGATAAAAGGAGGGAAATCCCGGGGATTTGCAAAATGCGGGAAGGGAATTGCGAAGGAAGAAGATGCTGAGCACAGCGCACAATGGGGCTGCAGGAAGAAGAGCCTCTAATAAGGATAAGCATGAAAGCGATGATCTTGAGACATCAAACTCTCCACTCACCAAAAAGCAAGGAACGAGGTCACATCGGGGCTGTAGTAACGTCTCCATTTACTGCTGGCCCTTCTTTGCAAAGATTGTTGCCTGTTTCTTGGCTGAAATCCAGTGTGGGTAATTATGAACTGCCCACAATACTTTTTACCCTGTTGTTTTAACAGGACATCAGACGTGCTGCGCAATGTTTGCTCAGAAGGAAGCCCTGCTAATTCCAGTGGGACTTTTTCCCTGGAACCAGGGATGGCAAACCTAATTTTGGTTCCGTTGGGCTATGGAGGGTGGTTCTCGCAATCTCAGAGCACAGAAGGAGTAGCAGAAGCTGTGTATAAGTGACAGCAAGCGACTGATCTAGCTGTCCTTTGGAAAGCAGCACATCTTCCCAACTGAGAATGACCTCAGTCATTGACCTCTAGGTTCTGGACAAAGAGGGAGCATTTCTTCATCCAATGGATCAATTAATTGGTTTGGGGGCCACAAGATATGGTGGGGTGGCCACGAGCTGAGGCCCACTTGATTCACTGTGCCCAGGGTATGTTACTGTCAGACATTCAAATGAGATGGATGCCACAGACAGGTGGTGGCTTACGGTCAATTCTATGTATGTGGGAAGCTGAACGGCTAGGCTTGGAAGTGCTGGTGCTGGAGTTAGACTTGCCAGTCTCCAGGTGGTTGCTGGAGATCTACTAGAATTACAGCTCATCTCCAGATTATAAAGTTCAGTTTCCTTGGAGCAAATGGCTCTTTGGGAAGATGGAGTCTATGACATTATACTCTGCTGAGGTCCCTCCCTCCCCAAATCCCTCCCTCCCCAGGCTCTACCACTCAGATCTCCAGGAATTCCCCAACCCAGAGCTGGCAGCCAGAATTGATCTGTTGCTCAGGCAAAGATATAAATCTAATCTACAGCTGGAAGCCAGGAGACAAAATTGACCTATTGGGGCATGTGATTGTGCATGGATCTGGAGGGATTTATTGTTTCAGACCACTTACTACAAAGCGCAGTGCTAGACAGACCAATAAGATCCAGTCTGGTTGATACTGTTACTTACCTAATGTTACCTGTTCGACATGATAGTAGTGTTCAGATTTTATTCTGATTCTCTCATGTCCAATTTTCAGAACTCGTTTGGATGTTTATGCCAAGCAAGGAAAACAGAAGCACATACCGGTATTACTTGACCTCCTGCTGTAACTGCTTCTTATGTATAGTCCGAAAGGGAAATCCAGTGTAATTCAGGATGAAGCTGTACATCATTGGGTACCACACAACAATCATTCACAACTGGATTGTGTTTAGGGTTGCCAACTTTGTACCAGTAAATCCTGGGAGATTTGGGGGGGGGGCATGAAAAGGGTAGGGTTTTAGGGAATGTAACCTCACATCCCTGTGACAGTCTGGGAATTTCCGCAGACTCTCGGAGACTGGGGAAATTCCTAGAACATCATGGATTATGTGATTCACTTACATGTAGAGGTTTGGGGATGCTGCTGTATTACTTCCAGATGGTTGCTCTAAGAATCCTTCCAATCTCTATGGTCCTTACCATAGAATTTAGGGACATTCCTAGATTGTCATCACTGACACTGTTCCCCCTCCCCTTTTTTCTTCTGTTCCTTCAATAATTGAAGACAGGGGACTGGGGACTGAGGGTGGATGCTTGTTCACTGTCAGTGGGCAAATGGCAAGCCTAATTGTCTGGTCCACCCAGGAAAATTCAGTTATGGGTGACTGCTATAGCACAGTGATAATGCAATATGATATGGGGATATCGTGATGTGGGGCTGCTGCCTCACTGTATATCTACGAGCATCAGGCTTGTACACAAGGCACACACACACACACACACACACTGTGTTCAATGAGGATCTCTCCTAGTAAGGGTTGAAGATTTCATTGCATAGATTTTTAGTACTGTATGTTGTTATAAAGGGAAGCTGAGAGGAATAGGAAGGAATACTGATCCAAGAACCTGGGACTCACCTCTCCTCTTTCCTTGCTTCTTCTTTGAGAAATGCACATTCACCCAGTAGTGCCTCTTTGAGCCCCACATAGCTACTGCAGTCCATAGAACCCACAGCAGAAAGTATCTCCACATGCCAATTCCCCCGGTAACACGGGAGGAACTGAGGAACATGAGCTTGCTTGCACCTTCTTTTGCCATTTCTTTGTAACGTGTGAAACAACCATTTGATAAAAGTGGGGTCCACTCCCCTCCCTCTCCATATACAGGGAAAGTAATGTGTCGGAAATCAGTTGAAGTCCACAGATAAAGTTACGGGCAGATAACAAGCAATTAGATAGACAGAAGGATAGAAAGGCAAGCAGATGGATTGAAAACCAAAATAGCAATGTAGACAAATGGACCATCGAGTCAAGGATGCCAAAAACCGGTTTCACACCAAGAGGAAGAAAGAGCAATGGAGGCGGTGCTGTTGCATCCTGTACAATTTATGTACTGATTGATCATCTTTTATTGGTGCTGTCTTTGGAATATGTCTAGGCAATACAAGCTATGAGATCGACGCCGTTTGATGGGGAGCGAACGGGGAGAAAAGTGAAGAGGCGGCTGCACCTGAGAGATGGCTTCTCTACTCTATTGCTAAGGGAGCTGATCCAAGTGAATGGCACCCACGCATCTATTTTCAGAGCTCCTTATACTCTCCGGTAGAGAGCCTCTTTATGTAAGGAAAAAAGAGCACAAAGGTTTTCTCAACTACAACTATGGCCTCAGTCTCCAATATTCCTTTCTAACATGGTAGTATCACAACTGTGTTACTTTTATCCATCATTTGTGTGTGTGTGTGTGTGTGTGTTTGCTGAGCTTCATGGGGTGAAATCTCAGATTTGTTACATTTTGCAGATTCTCTGGGCTTGGCAAGTTGCAGAATTTACCAGGTGGTTGGAGTACATTCAAGGGGAGAAAAATTCAGCGTGCAAAAAAGGATGGGAAATTGTCACATTGTGGTGTCTTCACCATATCAAAAAGAACCACTGGAGAATTTGGTCAAAGCTAGTGGTAGGGAAAGTGACTGGTTACCACGCAGGGTTCCTCTCTGATGTAGCACAGAGGCTAATAATGGAAGCTTTAAGTCAGGTAAACCTTGCTTCAGATTTCACCTAAGCCACAAACTCATGTGGCACCAAGCGAGACCAGAATCTGTTCACACTACAATATGTTGATCATAACAATGGTTCGCTTGAAGGGGCAGCTGCAATAATCACCGAATGCTAGCAATGGATATATGCTGCCAAACAAGTGCCCCCACACATATATCTTCTAACATTTACTAAAAGATGCACACAATGAAACATCATTACATTCAGCCTTTCCTTGTCTCCATCCAATTCATTGACACAGAAACAGTGGCTTGGATCCAGCGATGCACAAGCAGAAACATAGATGGACTCAGCACGGTCCCACTAGTGCAAGATCTCATGCAACATCTAGCACTTTCCTTCATATACATTACAGTGCCCAGAAATGGGTTGCAAAGGATCATGCACAAGTGGGGATTCAGTAAGTTTGACTTAGAGCAAGTGGCTACTGGGGTCTTTTTTTCTTGTGTTTCTGCTTGTGGAAGAGCTCTAGTGCAAGATAAAATTTTGCGCTGGGTCCATCCAACCCAGTGGGAACAATTGTCACATTGCACCATGCACTGATTATTTATTTATTATTTCTATTTGTATCCCGCCTTGCCGGGCATGCTGGCTCAAGGCAGCTAACAAAGTTAAAATAACGTAAACAATACAGAGTTAAAACGATTAATAAATACAATACCAAAATTTTACCAAACATTTCAGGGGCAACTGTGCTTCCTTTATAATGTGCAGGTATATGTAGAGCTTTGAATGTTCTACAGGGCTATGAATCTACTATGCAGTGGTAGAAAAATGAGAAGATCAGGGGTCATCTGAATGGTGATGTCTTTACCAATACTCAGTGAAACAAAATGCCCAGTGGCAATAGAAAGGGTCGTCTCACTGGTTGCCTGTGACCTATAGCACAGAATCATAGAATCACAGAGTTGGAAGAGGCCATACAGCCCCTCTAGTCCAACCCTCTACTCAATGCAGGAGCAACCTAGAGCATACCTGACATCTCTCCTCTTCTCCAGATTAAACATTCCCAAGTCCCTCAGCCTTTCTTCCTAGGGCTTGGTCTCCATGCTGGCTGCCATTTTAGTTTGCTAATGCTTTATGGTCCAAGCAAACTGCACCACAGTCTAAGTGAAGATGATGCCTCTCTTAGCAACTGCTTGCTGTCCCCACCTTGAGAAACATTGTTCTGTTATTGTCAAAGCCTTCAAAAATATGGCTTGAAAAGTTGAGAACAGTACTGCTAAATGGAACATCTGCCAAAGCTAAAATATCTTCATAAATGTGACCCCATGTAAATATTTCTTTTTCTGAAACAAAAAAAGAGCAAGTCAAAGATAGCTTAGATTAGATCTTGAAAGACAGAGGGTGGATTTGCTAAATTATTATTTTCGCATATCGAATGGCACTTTTTAAAATTGCAGAATCTCATTATCTGAAAATCTCATGGCAGCTCTAAAGAGGCAGACTTAATTCTTTATTGTGGGATCTCTTAATGCAGTTCTCCATTACGCTAAATCATGCCAGTTCCTTATTAATGCCTACGACGTTTTGATCCTTGTCACATCTTATGGTGGTCCACCACTGTTCATCAGAATTGGATGCCTTGTATGTGGCGTTTTATATTTTGCCAATGAGGAACGCTGTGAGATTTAGTTTAGCAAACTTTCAGTCTCTGCTTCACACAGGCTAATTAAATCAAGCCAACTGAGTGAAAAAGGCAGGCACACAATAAAATAAGGACTGTCCCCAAGGGATGGAGAAAGACAATGCGGTGACATGCTAACTCTTCCTTCCCACTGTTGTTTTATGCATAGTGTCCAGGGTGAAATGCAGAAAAGATGCTAGCAAGAGCTGGCATTTCCCGCAGAAAGCCACTGGCAGGAGAACGTCGGCCAAAATGCAACATACGGAAATGCAAAGTGCCAATGCATTTTTTAAATGTTGAGTTTGATGGTAAACGAATTCTTCCTTGTGCATTTTTGTGTCATTTGCAAACCCTCCTTCCACAAAAAACTACAAGAGAACAAATCAAGTTGCAGAAACATTCCAGAGTAGCACAAGATTTCAACTGAGTCAGAGAAGGGTAAAACAGTACCAAATCAACTGACAAGTGAGAGGATCGCCCAAGTTCCTGCCTAAATCATAGAATTTCCCCACTGTCTTCTGTTCAAGAAAGAGTCACAGAATGCTACTATGTTTTCACAAAAGCATGTCTACATTTATTTGCTTATATCGTTTATTTCTCTGCCTTTCTCTCAGAGACTCAAGGCGGATTATGCAGCAAGAGACAATTTAAATTGACGGGAATGGGACATCCAATAAACAATACAACAGGCATTTGGACTGCAGAATTCTGAAAACAAGTAGAAATCTGAAAACAGAGCAGAGCCTAAGCTGAACCAAAGCATAAGCATTAACAGGACATGTTAAACAATGCAAAATTTACGTAGCTTATAGCAACAGACAGTACATACTAGACAAAGTAGTACAGACTACAGTCTCTATCCTTTTGCCAAAGCATCCTTCTGCATAATTCAGTTTTGCGTAATTTGGGGGAAGCCAGGAGGGTTGTTTCAACCATCTGAACACAGAAGTCAGGCAGTGGCTCAAGACCTCAACCGCATCACCAGGGGATATGGACAGAGAGATAGAGAGCTGAATGTCATCTGCATATTGATGACATCTAGTTCCAAAGCCACAACTCCACAAGACAACTCCCTTACTGAGGGTATATGATCTCCAATGACAACTCTTTGAGTCCAGTCCATAAGGAATCATTTATACCAGTCCAAGGCAATCTCCTTGCTTCTGCTGCTAAAGGTTTCAACATGATAGCACGTATTGAAGATGGCCAATAGATCCAGTGGTGGTGGTGGACAGTGCTGCTGTCCAGTCACAGCTGGCTTATGGTGACCCCCTGGAATTTTCAAGGCAGGAGACATTCAGAGGTGGTTTGCCATTGCCTGCCTCTGCATCATGACCCTGATATTTCTCGGTGGTCTCCCATCCAAATACTACCCAGGGCCGACTCTACTTAGCTTCCAAAATCTGATAAGATTGGGCTAGCCTGGGCTAGCCAAGTCAGGGCAATAGATACAGTAGGAACTACAAAATAGCTTGGCCATCACCTACATTCAGACAGAGGTCATCACCTAAGGCCACCAAGGCCATCTCTGTCCCATAGCCCAGCCTGAAATAAGACTGAAAAGGGTCCAGAGCACCGGTACTATCCAAAAAGACCTGGAACTGGTCCACTACTTCTTCTCAATCACTTCCGGGGGGGGGCGAGTAAATTAGAGACTGGGTGATATTTTTATGCATCATGTAGGGATGGGGTTGTGTTTTTTTTTAGTAGTGGATTCATAACTGCCTCTTTGAGTGGTTGAGGAAAGGTGCCATGAGTTAGTGACTGATTTATGATATACATCGAGGGCTCATTTATGTGATTTTAGCAGCCAGGATGGGCAGGGATCCAGTGCACAAGTAGTGGTAATCACAAATCCCAGGATCATTTTAACATCCATCATGGTAACAGGTTCAAAATGCTATGTAAGCAGACTAGATGACGTTCTTCTGCATCACCTCTATTGGAACTAGCATCCAGATCAGAGTGTATTCGTGTTATTTTATCAGCAAAAAATCTTTGCAAAGGGATCACAGCTAATTCTCTGTTCCCGAGATGATAAAGGCTCAGATTTAGGAGTCAGCAAATGTCAAGATACCTTGTACAGCTGAGACAGACATGAACCTGCTGATGCGATGGTTGCAGGGAAATAACACTTCTTAGCCACTATCACCAGTGCCTCATAGGTATTTCAATGGATCTATAGCTCACTCTGTCATAGTCAGTTTCAGAGTCTTGCCAGTATCTTTCTAGAGGTCTTCTGGCCCCATCTTTAGGTCACCCAGCTCCACAGTAAACCCCCGCACAAGGACCAGAGAGGTTGATGAGCAGCAATCTTGTCAGTAACTTTAAGAGACTTCATGTTTAAAGAAACTTCACATTTCAAGCTCCCACCAGAGCCTCAACAGAATATTTGTTTGGAATCCTAAAATCCCCCAGAGCTCAGTGTCTAGGTGTCTCCAGCACTACAGCCAAAAGTACCTTCACAAGCTCAGAGCGGATGCTCTTTGGGAATTAGGAACTAGTCAGCCAGTAAACAAGCAACCTCTATCCTTACTCCCCAACATGAGAAGCATAAAATCAATGCCAGTTATAGCTTTTCCTTGGGAGCCTGCAAAACAAGTGGTATCTGACAAAGAGAGCTTTGACCAGTGTCCCCTCTAAGCTGTGTGCATGAGTGGCCACTCATCAACACAGGAAGCTCCATTCCGGTTTTTGACAACTTGCAGGCGGGTGCACTCCATCGTTGCTCTGATGTGAGCGGCCTGCAAATGTGCCAATGGGGAGGGGTCCAAGTTGATTTTGGACCCCTGTGACCCCTTGTGGAGGGATCACAGCCTGGGGCACATGAGGTGCCTCTCCCAAGGAGAATGCCAAGGGATCAAGGCTCATTTTTGCCCCAATAGGTTCCCGCGGCACAGAGCCAGCAATGGTACCTAGAGGCGCATACCAGCCCAAGTGCACAAGTGATCTGAATGAAACGATCTTCTCTACATCATAAACAAACGCAAGTAAAAATGGGACTGAATCCACGAGTTAGCGAGCAACCGCCTAAATCCCCCTTCCCCTTCCGCTTCTGCCTTTACTTCGGCTTTCTGTCTCTAAAGTCGTAGACAACTTTGGCAGGTCCTGCACCCATTTCTGTAGCAGAGTCTTCTTCCGTTCCAGAGGTAGCAGAGTCAATAGATTTCGTTTCTTCCTCCTTAGACTCTTCCTCTGTTCCAAGCTGACACTGCAAAAACTCCTTAGCCTTGAAAATGGAGTCTATCTTATCTTTTTTGTCATTAATCTTAAAGATGACACCTTCCAGGATTGCCCACCTGTACGTTATTCCATTAGTTTGAAGAAAGGCAATCAAATCTTTATAATTTTTCCTCTTTTGCCAAATTTCAAATGGAATGTCTTTTAAAGTCTTGATAATTACATTTCCCATTTTCAGTGGAGTTGCTGATGTCGCTTTTAAAATAGCATCTCTAGTCTGTCTTCTTAAGAATCTGACCACAATTTCTCCAGGTAGGCTATTTTTTTATATATAGTTGGAGTATGCCCTATAGGCCACCTCCATGTCTTTTACCAGTTCATCCACTGTGAAGCCTATCACTGGAGCGATGATCTCACTAAGCAGCTTCCTAAGGTCCTCTTTTGCTGCTTCAGGAACTCCCTGGAACCTGAGAATCATGTTGGCTTTTTCCATCTGTAATTGCAGTACACGATTTTCTTGAAAATTCTGCTTTATTTCCACTTCTCCCAGTCTTTTCTTCAACTTCTTATTTGTGGTGTCCATCTCTTTGATTTTCTCATTAGCCTGGTCCACTTTCTTTTCCGTTTCATTCAGTTGCTGGTTAATACCGTCGAGTTGCTCCATTACCGGCTTGAGCATATCCAGTAGTAATTTAATGACATCTGCCCCCTCTTCCGGTTTGGGACTCTGACTACCTGGTGGTTTCATTTTCGACTTTGCTCACTGGGCTGCCATTTTATGATTTGTTTACACTTCCTACCGCTTCTTCCCGACTCAAGAAACTTGCCCCACGATGTCAAAAATCAAGTAGGTCTCTCACAACACAAACGCTGCTTTCCTCCCCTCTCCCCCTTCGCGTCGTTTATCGGTTAGTTCGCATAAGAGGCGTCCCTCTTTGCATCCGTTTCTTCCCACACGGGGGGGGGGATCCGCTTTCTTAATAGTCCATTTTATTCAGAACTCACGTTCATTGTCAGTCAGATTCTCTGACCATGCTGCATTTTAACGATATTCCACTCGATCTCCAGTGCTTGTCCAGGTCAAACCAGCTTGTGCCCGAAGGCCACACAGTGACTGGACAGGCAGAGGGGAGCCTCAATTCTTCGGCATTACGCCATCGAAGAGGCTACCCCTCAAAAGCCCTCTGGCCTGGAGCCTATTGCAAAGGCTCCACGGGGGTGTGACTTGAGGTAGCACCCCTCCAGGCCGTTGGTGTGTGATTTGCCTTCCCACGGTTCGGGGAGAGCGTCTGCCATCACTGCTTTGTAAACCGGAAGTCAGGCCTCATGTGTTGATGTAAGTGTGTGCAATGGGTGTTGTTCAATAGCAGTGCTGCCCCTGGTTTCCCAGTGAGGAGCTGGGGTCGCTCTTCCTCTCCAGACATGGAGAACCTTCTTCCCCTTGTCATGTTTAAACTGTGGATAGTGAATAATGGTCACCACAGGGGGGGGGGTTCTGTTTGTTTTGCTGTAATCTTTAGAGCGGCAACCCACCATTTCGAAAGCTCTTTTTAAAAACAGTCTCTGTGGGTATGGTAGATGGGGCACAATAATTGGAGATCATCAGATTAAAAAAGAATTCCTTGGGTCAAATCTGGACAATAGTTAGTCCTCCATTTCAGTGGGGCTCCATTGCGATGGAGCTTCAGCATAATACAAATGGAAGCGAATCGGCTCAAGGGGGCCAAATTATGACAGGCAGTAATTCTTTAGTGTGCTCCAACACCCCACCCCCCCAAAAAAACCCTGTGTTATGATATCACAATCCATCATACAATCTGCTCTTTCTGGAAATCCAGTTCTCCCTAACTAATCAAAGCTTTTTCTGGCCCTAACCAGGATAGCCAAGGCAAGCCCGATCTTGTCAGATCTCTCAAGCTAAGCAGGTCCAACCCTGGCAAGTTACTTGGAAGGGTGACCTCCAAGGAATACCAGGGCTGGGACGCAGAGGGAGGTTATCAAGCTACCTCTCTGGAAATGTCCTAGCCCCATTAGGGGTCACCAGAAGTCCCCATGACTTCCAGGATCACAAACACATACACACAAATGTATACACACACACACAAATATTCACAAAAATGGTTTTTAAAAAGCTGTTTCTGAAAATCCAGTTCTCCCTAACCAATCAAAGCTCTTTCTGGAAGTACAGTTTTCCCTAACTGTCTCAAAGTATTCTTGGATTGGGTGAAGCTAATTTCTCCAGCCAACCTTTCCCTGCCCCCCCACTCAGTAAGGCCAACAAATACCTTGAGCTGCATCAAAAACAGTCTCGGAGGATCAGCTCCTCCCATGCGCCGCACGCACTCCACCCCCTCCCATTAGCCTTTGTGACTGTTTCCTTCAGTATAAGTTATACACTTGCTCACATTTCCTTTTTGTGACGGCGACGCTGTTCAGTCATGCTGAGATCTTGAGAGCGTCTTGCGTCTAAGAGCCCGGAAGGCATGGGGCCAGCTTTCCAACAATGAAGCTGGATCAGTCATTTGGAGCCCATTCGCCGAGAGTGGGTCCAGCAGTCTGTTCTGAGTATCATTCTCATGATTCTTGCCGTCTGCAGGCTCCATTGCCAGAGAGTGATATAATCGATAAGCTGCCAGCTCTTGGATCGAGGCAGCATCCAAGATATTTTGGGCTTATCCAATTACTGAATAATTATGTTTACAATAAACCATGCTTGTTCAGAGCTCTTGGTTAGGAGACAAAGACCATTCCTGTTGACTATCCGGTAACATTCTGGGCTGCAGCATTCTCCTCTGACACGACGGCGATTTCACAGCAGTTCCATCCGTTGTCTTGTTGGAGTTCTTCATAAAGCGCCACTCCTTCTGAACAAAGTAGGATGTCATTCGCATTTCTACACAGGCAGAAAATATACAGCAATGTTTGCAACACAATCCTAAACTGAGTTGCGTCTTTCTATATCCATTGATGTCAGTGGGCTTAGAAGGGTGTGACTCTGCCGAGGACCAAGGCTCCCTCTAAGCTGTGGAATCCTGTGAGCAAAAATTCTACTTGGTGAGCTCCTGGCATTAGAGTTGTGAGTGAGCAATTTGGCTGCTGCATGAATTAGTTTGCTCTGAAGCCCTCCTTCCTGAGCTAAGACAAAAATCTGTGAGCCGGAGGCTAAAAAACTGTGAGCTAGCTCACACTAACTCAGCTTAGAGGGAACACTGCCGAGGACTGAGCTGTCATGGACCTTTGCTTTCATTGAAAAACAACTTCCTGGCCATCTTGATTACAGGCGTACTCTGCTTACAGAGTTTGAAAACATACAGAGAGATTTCTGTTCCATGGAGCAGAGCTAACTAGGTCTTTCACGAAAGTAATTTTGATTGGCTAGCCAAGGTAGTCTAAAGTAGAAGAGCTAGATTCAAGTCCAGTAGCACCTTAGAGACCAACGAGATTTTGGGGGTATCAGCTTTCAAGGGTCAAAAACTCCTTTCATCAGATATCCAAAGAAACTGTTGTTGGTCTAAGATGCTACTGGATTCGGAACCTCTATCTTTCATGGCTACCAGTCCCTCTCCCACTGCTTCAGGTTATGTTCCCATGCCCATAGACCCATATACTTGCCTCTCTAACCATGACATTGGGTTGGATCCAGCAATGCATGAGCAGAAACACAAAATCACTTAAGCATCTGAAGAAGTGAGCTTTTCACACGAAAGCTCATACCTTGAATAGACCTTTGTTGGTCTTAAAGGTGCCACTGGACTCAAGTTTTGTTTTATTACATTGGTAAGGTTACCTTCCAGGGATCAAAGACGAAGAGAAAGGAAGGAAGTATTTTTTTTTCCCCAGCTGGATGTTGTAGGAGAATTTACAATCCGCATCCGTATGCCTATTAACATTTGCATATTTATTTTTATCCCCTTTCTTGTGTCTAACTGGTTGTAGCAGTTTCCAACACCTATGGAGGATGGACCAGGGCTCCCAAACAGCTTCATTTCAAACTGTTCTAAATGGTTTACACTTTATTCTACCTTTTGATAAATAGCAGTGATTTATAGATCAGACAGCCGCTTTCCAAAATACATTTCTTCGTGTTTTGTTGATCTCTGTTTCACACTAGAAGATTTTAATCTTAGCACATCAGGTGAAATACGAGGTGTTTGGGAAAATGTCACTGCATTGTGCTATTTAGCAGTCAGATTATTGTATACTACTGTGATGTGTGTTTTACTCAAGGAGGTGACCATATAAACAAATATTCCTCCTTCATCAGCGGGTTTATGTTCCATTGGTCTGGAGGTATACCAAAACAAATAGTTCTTTTTCCTCTCTCTCTGCAGCAAGAACTCAAGGTCACCAAATACACTGGACTGAGCAGAGGATGAAGGACAAGTGTGATGTGGTTGGTTGTCTATGGTCATATCAGGATGCAATGTGCCTTCAAAAATAGAATCTTAACATTATTAGCATTGTTTGAAGAAATCTCAGAGGGAAGGCAGCACGGCATAGCCTGATCTCGTCAGATCCTGGAAGCAAAGTCAGTATTTAGATGGGAGACCACCAAGGAAGACTCTTCAAAGGAAGGCAACAGCAAACCATCTCTGCTTCTCACTTGCCTTGAATGCCCCTTGGTGGGTTCTCCATAAGTTGCTTCTGTAGAAGAAATTTGATTACTCTGGAGCAAAGGTGTGACAGCCTCAAACCATGACCGCTGGTGACAGTGGATATGGATCAAAATTACACTAACAAGAGTAGCCATGGCTGACTTGGGTTGCGGTTACATATGCCAGAAAAAATGGAGGGAGGGAAGCGAGGCTATTTCCTCCAGATGAATTTGACTTGCAGTTGCACGATCACACCTCCCTTTGAAGCTGCGGCCACAGTCCGTCAGTGCGTGATCAGATGCACCCGTGGGTGAGTCTTTTAGTGTGTGTGCCGTTTCCCCCCCATGCGCGTAACCGAGGGATTGATGAATCACACCTCTGCACTGAGGACTCCCTGTGGAGTTTGCGATGACACACATATTGTGAGGGGGGGGGGAACAACAGCACGGAGACAGGATGACCTGATCAGACCATCCCGACGCCATGAGAGCGCACTGGAGTGATCAGACACGGGAAAGTCCATCCATGGCCCATTGCAACCCGTTTACTATTTATTTATTTGATTTTTATCCCACCCTCCTTATGTAGCAGGCTCAGGGCAGCTTACAATAGGTTAAAATACATTAAAACACAGATACTCTGAGACAATGCAATGACGTAGTATACAAAAAATGGCAATCATAGGTACATATAGGTAAAGGTAAAGGTAAAGGTTCCCTTGCTCGAAAGCCAGTCGAATCCGACTCTAGGGTTGCGGTGCTCATCTCTGTTTCAAAGCCGAAGAGCCAGCGCTGTCCGAAGACGTTTCCATGGTCATGTGGCCGGCATGACTAAACACCAAGGCGCACGGAACGCTGTTACCTTCCCACCAAAGTGGTACCTATTTATCTACTTGCAATTTCTTGCTTTCGAACTGCTAGGTTGGCAGGAGCTGGAACTAGAGATGAGAGCTCACTCCATCATGCAGCACCTGGTTCTCGAATTGCTGAACTACCGACCTTCCACAGCCTGCAGTTCAGCGTCTTAACCACTTGAGCCACCGCACCTCCCCAGGTACATATAAATACATATTAAAAGATAAAATACTGATGGCAGTAGCATCCTATAGGATTTTCCCCAGTGTCTTAACTCCACTTCTGTGGCGGAGCAGAACAGGTTGCCAATGGCTGCGGGGTGCTTTCCAGATGTTGTTGTCTGATCGCGCCCTTTAAATCCGCCCGGCATTCACACCTATGTCAGGTCTAATTGTGCGTATGATCGGAGCCCTGGTTAGGTTTTAGAGAAGCTCGGGTCTCATTCTCTTCATGTATATGTTCTGCCCTTCCCAGATGTTCCTTCTTTTTTGAAGCTATGTGAAGATCTGCCTTTGTCCAGTCTCAGACTGATACAGCATGCTAGAGACTGATCTTAGAGTAGTGGGTAAGACTAAGTTGATAGGAAGGGCATTTGAAGTTGTTTAGTAGCTTTGGAAATGACCCCCCCCCCTTTTCATATTCTAATTTGTATGACTCCTGTTTTGGGTCCTTTGGAAGAAAAGTGGACTAAATTGATTTCAATAAACAAGTGAAGCTTGAGCACGCATATATCACCTGCCATCTAGTGAGAAAGCTCGGCATGCATTCTGCTTCATAGAATGGCAGTGCAAACTGGCTGGCTGGATCTTCCGATGGACATGGGCCTGCATCCCGGGAATCTGCATCTCGAAATGGGTTCCTAAGGGCTCTTTTTGTAGCAGGAACTCCTTTGCATATTAGGTGACACACCCCTAATGTAGCCAATCCTCCGAGAGCTTACAGTAGCCCCTGTAAGAAGAGCTCTGTAAGCTCTTGGAGGATTGGCTACATTAGGGGTGTGTTGCCTAATATGCAAAGGAGTTCCTGCTACAAAAAGAGCCCTTTGCCACAACTTCTTCTGGACTGAGGCCTACTTACTTATACCCATTTCTCCTTCTGCATGCATATAATTTCCTGACAATCTTTCCTGATGTGCACAGGCCTTACAGGGCTTCAGCCACAGATCTGTGTCACATCCTGTTTGCTTCTGAACGTCAACCTCATTTCACCCCACTCAGCCATTCCATGGAGAAACAAAAGCTATGTTGACTTCTCATAAGCCAAAAACTCTAAGAGAGATATGAACCACAGGGATGGTTACTACCGGTCGGCAAGCTATTTTTCTGATCCCTTGTCCACTGTGTCTGATGAGCTTCTGAGGAACTGCAGGGTACCAGAGAAGGAGTCTGAAAACCATTGCAACACATGCCATTGATTGAACTGTAGTGCATGAGAAGTTATCACATGTACCATTTCGCCAACTCTAGTTCCTTTGCACAGAAGGGAAGGGGACTGCGGTTCAGTGGAAAAGCCTCTGCTTTGCATGTAGAAGGTCCAAGGTTCAGTCCCCGCCGTCTCTAGTTAAAAAGGTTTGGGAGGGGGTGATGGGAAAGACCTTTGCCTGAGACCCTGGAGAGTGCCTGCCAGTCTGAGTAGTCAATACTGACTTTGATGGACAACTGGTGTGATTCAGTATAAGGCAGCTTCATGAGTGTCATGTGTGAACCTCATAGGAGGATCCAGCAAGAAATGGCCGAAGAGGGATGGACCATTCTACACTGCTGCGTAAGGGGGGAAAAAGTTACGGCTTCATAGTGACAGAAATGAAAACATCAGGGCTTTTTTTTAAAGTAATCTCAGGTCTTTTCTAAAAAAAAATTAGTAACACCACCATTTTTTAAAAAAATTGACAGCTTTTAAAAATAACTGTGATGCCACATTAAAGTGCAACGTGTAGGATTTCAATAAACAGCCACGGCCTGCTAGCCAAACAGTGCGCATGTGTGTCATTATTTAAAAATCTGGGTCGCGTGATGACGGAATCCTGCATTTTATCTCAATCTCGTGGAGGAGAGGATTCTGTGGTATTGGTTTCTGGGGGGAAAAAAGAAAAAAAAGAAGAGAAAGAAAAAGCAATCCAAATCCACGCCAGGCATGGGCTAGCTGGGCCACCCAGGATTTTCTTTTCATATATCTGATAGATGTGTTTTGACAAGTTATATTAAGTACAAAGCAGGCCACCAGAGCAGCATGTGGAGTTGATATAGACAGAGACAGAGAGGCAAACGGCAGTACGGAGGCACGCTTTCGCCGGAGCGATTTGCCATAATGAAATAAGCCCCTCTCTCCGACTTCTCCCCCTCCCTCCACCTCCGTCATATTACCACATTTCTGCAAATATAATAAAGCAAAATAGATCCTGACAGCTTTCGAAAGGATCGGTTTTATCCAGGATTTACAGCTTCTGTAGACCTCTCTCTCCTGCTCTCTTTTTAAGAAAAGGGTGTCTTATTCAGATCTGTAATTGCGTGTGTCGACTTACCTTTTTTAAAAGGCTGATTAAAGGCCGTTTGGCCTGTCCTCCCACACCCTGGCTGCACACTCCCTTCTCCAGTCTATCCTCTGCCGAAAATAAAACTTCATAAATGAAATAAGGGGAGGGGGGGTGAAAATACAATCTGGCACATCACACCTGAGCTGATTTGCCCTTTTCTTTCCTGGCCAACGTGGATACATCCCCACTATCCGCCAGAGCCCTCCTAAGCAAGTTTTGGCACAGGCAAAAAACAAGCAGTCCTTCCCCCCGCCCCTTTTTGCAACGTCTTTGGATGCACTTCCAAGTTGCCAAAAAAAGAAAAGAAAAGAAAGAAAGAAACCCACCCTAATTAATCAGGACTCTCCGAGATACTTTGCTTCAAGATGTGGGCCAGTTTCTCTGACACTGATCTCCTCTTTGATGTGGAGAGAGAAAGAATGCGAACAAAACCCTCAGAAGGGAGGGGGGGGAATCGTGGGTTTTCAATAATTTATTTGTTTGGAAGACGGAGGGAGTGGAAGGTTAGCAGTAAGTACATAGCTAATCACTCTCCAGCCCCTCGCAACAGAGAGTCCGTTTAACTCCCTACTTGCCTTTTTGCCTCCCACCCCTGCCTTCCTGGGGCCAGGGAGGGCCTTCGCTGCGCCTAGTGCCTTTTGCAAAGCGGGATGTCATGGAAAGAGGCACTTGCAATCCAGTTTTGCATAAAGAGAGGGGGTTGTTTTTTTGTTAATTATTTATCATTAACACAGGAGAGCCACTGGTTCAACAGATAGGCCCCGTTTCCCTCCTGCATTAAACTGTTGCTGTACATTCTTCTTCTTCTTCATTTGAAGTGTTAGCTAACCATTAGCATCAGATTCTCAAAATGCAACATAATCACCCTAGGAACTGATCAGGAGGCCGGAAGGTGGTTTGTGAGGAGCTGGCGCAATTCTCTGCTGTGAACTTTGTCCTCTGGCATGTACGATGAATGGGGAACTATCTTGATAGTAGTGTCTATTTCAGCTTCACATTTCACATCAAAGAGCAAGAATCCACTGAGTGCACCTTTAAAACGGGTGATGGGCAAAGATCCCCAAGAAAGAGCATCTGCTTTGGTTGAAAAGGCATGTTGTTAAGCATGAAGTTAGTATGCACAGGTGAAAAAGAATGTCTTCCTTGTGCCATACTAAACAAAGACAGTGGGGTTGTAGGTTGAGAGCATGTAAAATCCTAGTATCCCTGCAAGGCAGGCTCCTTGGGTGAAATCCCGGTGTTGACTGTACCAATTTAAAGACATTTCTCAATCATAAGTCACTTGTTCATTGCATTTGGTCTTTCTATCTGTGCATTGAGCTCGATTAAAGTATTTATGGAGACATGTAAAAGTTTGCAGACTTTCTTCCAACAATTTTTAATTCTGGTCCATGCACGGGGTTAGCATGGCTTATCTATTGAGCTTCTGGGGGAATGCTCTACTGAGTATCTATGTGAGTGCTAGAGTGATTTATGGTGTCCAAGTTATGCCACCTGTCATTTCCCCAGAAAGCACTTTCCTGGGGAAACCTTATTTGGGGAGCTGTAACCCAGAACCCGTAAATCCATTCCTCACCAACATTGGAGGGCAGGTAGAGAAGAGTTCCCCCAAGTTTTTGCTTTGAAGTTATGTAAATACTTTGACTGATCTTAGACGGTCTGTTTGGAAATATTTCCACTCACGAACCAGCAAAAACCTCCACAACCAGCTTGAAAGTTTGTGGAACGTTCGTGCCAGGTAACCTGCCACAAACTCCTCTGATGAGGCGTGTGGAGGAAGGCGACGACGATGGTGACGGCGGCGGCAATGGCAATGGTGGCAGCAGGACATCAGCTGCAGCGGAGTACCGGCGGTGGAGGTGACGTGGCATGGCGATGCAGCGGCAGCAAGCAGCAGCAGTAGAACCGGAGGAGCAATCCCTGGTGGCCAGCAGCAGAAACAGTGAGCGGCTTCGTTCAGCGGAAGCGGAGGCGCGCGGTGACGTCATCCACGGGCGCGGCGGAGCCTGAAGGACGCAGCCGGCTGGAGGCGGACGTTGACTCTGTGCCTGACTGCCTGAGCGCCAGAAGAAGAAGAAAAAATCCAACTAGCCAGTAGACCGCCAGGAATGGAGCCAAGCCAGACCAAAAAAGAGTGCGGCGGAGCTTGAAGGACACAGCTGGCCGGAGGAGGACATTGACTCTGTGCCTGACTGCCTGCGCGCCAGAAGAAGAAAAAAAAACATCCAACCAGCCAGTAGACCGCCGGGAATGGAGCCAAGCCAGACCAAAAAAGAGACATCAGCCTCCACCTGGGTGCCGGTAGGCAGTCCCACCCCCAAGAACAATGTGGCCTAAGTTAGGGTATAAAAGTGATTAGCACCTCTCCCATTTAAACCGCTCAGAGACCCCTATGGGGGTTAGGGCGGTATATCAAATCGAAGGAATAAATAAATAAATAAATAAATAAACAAACTTGAATTTGTGAAGCACATACTACCCAAAATTCATCACAAACTTTAGTTTGTGAGTGGGTTCGTGCTCACACCTACACAGATCTATTCATTTGTGTGTCAACAGCTATACATCACACAAATATATTTATATAGTGTGTGTGTAACATGTTTACGCAGAAAGACTAAATTGCATACAGGATGCATACTCAATAAATCCACAAGACCATACAAGCAAAAAGCAAGGATTCAGAACAGCTGATACATACAGACATACACAGACACAGACATATGAAGAAACGAACTATGGAATGTTGTTTTTTTCCCTACCTAAGTTCTGTTTCTTGGACATTGGCTTGTATCAATGTTGGGAAACTGAGAGAGACTGTGGGGAAGCAGCATTTGATTTCCCCCTTGGCACAGTCTTACAAGATGAGCTTAATTTTGTCATTTTAGCTATAGACCATATTTTGAACAATAACTCAGTACTTTGGGACATTTGGTGGTTCCCCTTCCCCTTACTTGCTAGCTCAACTCAAGCAACATTGTATTAGAGACATATCAAATATTTACTGTTTCGGCCTTAAAAGTGGTACTCATTTATCCCCATTAAATATACCGGATAAGTGGCTGTCTAGCACAATCATCCTCTGGCCCCTTTCTTTTTGTCACAGTGTATAGTATTTCACAGTGTGAACAGGAATAATGATCATGTGTTCCTATGAGAAGATTCATTTTGGCAAGCCTTGTTAGTTGACAGGTATGTTATACGCTCTCCTCGCAGCTCTGAGACCAGGTTTTAAACACAGCCTCCTCTGAAGTGACTAGAAATCATTCAGCTCTCATAACTGTATCAAGTGACAAGCAATGGGAACGCTGTCAGGCCCTGAGTCGCCCTAGCCAGTCAGGAAGCCAGTTTCGTGTTCGGCAGCTCTGCTATCTCTGACCATCGGTTAAGAAGGCACTTTGGGCAAGGGATTTAGGCCAGCGACACACATCTACCCTTCCAAACAGATTCATATCTTTCCCCAGCAAGACACTGATGTGCCCAGAAGCTCTTCCCTTGACTTTGGTAGGCTCTCTGTCCACCAAAGCGATGCTGCTCTCTCGAGTATACAAAGGCTCGAAACTAATTGTCAACAATTAACTGCCCAAAGCATCATTTGTATCAAGCTGACACTGACACAGATGTAAACGTGTCCTGATCCAGTCCCTCCTTTAATGCTCTTGGACACCATGAGCTGAGAAGTGTTCTTTTCAGTGCCCTAAGAAGGGCATCAAACCCTGGCGCCCAAGTCCTGAGTGTCATTTATTGTCAAGCTTGAAAGGAAAACGAGGCCATTGTGCTATGACCTTTCCACCCATGCACACAAACATTATGGCAAATGTTCCAGAATGGCACCTTCCTCTAGATTTCTATGTGCATTGCTCATTTCCTGCACATGTAAGTGTCCTCCCCGTTAATTTTGCTGGAGAAAGCCAATCAGTTCATACATGAAAAAGTACCAAATGTTGACAATTAATGAGGATTTTCTTTCTTGGCAGTAGATTGTCTGAGCCAACAATTGATTAGTGGCCTGGGGTGCAGAAGAGGAAGTTAAAATGCATGTGTTCTTGCTGGGACTGTACGCATTGTCCCACCCACAATCTCAGTATGTTCATCTAACAGTCACATGAAACCTACATATGTACATGTGTGGCTCTGTGTTGTGGACACAAACATAGACATAGAGGAGGAATGTCATACATGTAGAAGACAAATTTATAGGCAGACATTGCTTTCCCCCACTCTTGTGTGAGCAGTTCAAGTTCCACAAATGGGCTAAATCTTAAATGGGGTCCAATTTCTGATAAATCCATTCCAAGTAACAAGGTATTGGACTAAAAATGAGAGAAGAAACAAAATAGGTTCACTTGCACCGTTTAATGCTTCGGTTCTTTCTGGTGGTTCCAGACTTCTAAAATCCTAATGCATTAGTTATTGAATGTCCCATTTCGTTGATTGTGCTGACTCACTATGTGTAATCCGCCTTGAGTCACTGCGAGAAAGGTGCACTATAAATAACATGAATGAATAAATAATACTGGAAGTATACTAGTGTGCTAGGGTATGGTATCCGAAGAAGTGAGCAGTGACTCACAAAAGCTTATATCTTGCCACAAATTTTGTTAGTCTTTCTGGTGCTACTGGACTTGTGCTGTTTTTTGTTGGACCAATCACTCTCTGACTCATCCTAACTTCAACTGGTGCAGAAAGCTACAGCTGAGAGGTTGACTAGAGTTTCTTGGCTTATGTACACTGGTCTTGACTTATGTACACTGAATTCAAATTTGTTGGAACCAACATACCTGAAGGACCACCTATTCCCTTATGAACTTACCCAACCACTGTAGTCATCTTTGGAGCCCCTGCTTCAGGTGGCCACACCTTCTTAGGCAGGTGGCAACCCAGCAGAGGGTGTTTTCTGTAGTGGTCCCCAAACCCTTGAACTATCTCCCCGGGGAGATTCACCTGTCCTGTTCTGCCACCAGGTTTAGACTTTTTTTTGTTTTGCTTGGTATTCCCTCAGTTATCCCTCCTCCCTCTCCAATGGTTTAACTGTAGTTTTTATCTTTTTGTATTTATTTCACCTTTGGTTTTAAACTGTTTTAATGCTGTATTTGTGTGTTGGTTTGAATGGCTTTTAAAATGAGGTTTTAATCTGTGTATTTTAATTTGTTAGCTGCCTTAGTGGCCCTGGGAGGGCAGAAAGGTGAGGTTAAAAAAATACTTCTAAATAAATAAACAGGTTGTTGTGAGGACAAAAGGGGAGAACAGAATTGTTTACACCTCCATGATCACCTTGGAGGAAGGGTAGAATAAAAACGGATAATACAGGACCGTCTCTCCACGTATGTTCCCTGAAGTGCCTTACACTCATCAGAACAACACCTTCTGGTAGTCCCTGGCCCAAAAGACATCCACTTAGCCTTGACCAGGGCCAGAGCTCCAGCCTGGTGGAACACTCTCCCAAGCGAGCTCAGGGCCCTGAGGGCCTTATTACAGTTCCACGGGACCTGCAAAATGGAGTTATTCCACCAGGCCTTCAGCTGAGGCAGTAGGTGTCCACCTATGTCGGCCTCCCCTGCTCCACCCCACTTCTTTCTGTTTGTGTTATGTCAGCTTGCATTATCAGTGGTGTCTGACGCCTATTTGCCCAACACTCTGATCCATCAGGGCTCTTTTTGTAGCAGGTACTCATTTGCATATTAAGCAACACACCCGTAATGTAGCCAATCCTCCAAGAGCTTACAGTAGCTCCTGTAGCCTAATATGCAAAGGAGTTCCTGCTACAAAAAGAGCCCTGCGGAACAGGGCTCATCCGGGAGTCTTGTTAAACTGCTTATTTTGCCATCTTATGAGTTACGTAATCAGGGTTTAAACTGGTTTAAATTGTAATTGTTTTGTTTGATTCCTTGCTGTAACCTGCCCTGTTCCTGTGTCCAGGGGAGGGTGGGATAGAAATACAATGGCAATAGTTGTGCATGTTCCAATGCAAGAAGCAGATCTCCCAGTACAGCTAGTCCAGTCATTTTAATAGCAGAAGCCAAACCACAAAGTATTACTTTGCACAAAGGAATCAATGACTCCAGAGAAATTAACGGCTGCACCTTCATTCAGAGCCAGAGCTCCCTGGATGCATTAGAGAATACACAGATACCCAGATCATGGCAACATTCTTTCCTTTATTTTTAAGGATATTGCACCATCACCTTGGGTGACTGATTATTTGCATACTCTGAAAGGGAAACATACCAGAGAAAATATTAAATAAAGTTTTAATGGATTTTTTTTACTAATAATCCACTTTGAAAGTAGGACTTTTTGAAATTAGAAATAAATAGGTGCCATTTGAATAAAGAATCAATTAGAAACATTAGCAAAAAAAAAAAGGGAGCCTGTGAACTTCCATCCAACCTTGGTCTATTTTTCTGGTTTGTTATTAAGCATTCAACTGTGAATCAGCGAGGCGCCTTTTCTTTATCAACGGCACAAAACACAGTCTTTAATTGCGTCCCTCAGATTAAAAAATTTAAAACAAACTCCATACATAACTGACCTTGGTGAAAGAAAGAGAGCAGAAGAATGAATGTGTTCTCCTGCCTCCTGTTCAGAAGCAGAAAAGCAGAGTTTGGGGGATGAGTAAGTTATAGCGCAATCCTAAACAGAGATATACCCTTCTGGAGTCTGCTGATTGTGATGGGCTCAGAAGGAGGTAACTCTGCTTAGAACTGCGGTGTTAATCCATGTGTAATTCAAGTCTAGGATTCTTGCCATCTTCTGCAGAGCTCTACTGGAAGCAATGGGCTTGTGCACCAGACGAGTTACTTTGCTGGTGGATAACACTCCATGGCTCCAGCTGCTAAAGGCTCTGGGGTTGTCAGTGGTGATGGTGGTGATGGAAAGTGCCATCAAGTCACAGCTGACTTATGGTGACCCTGTAGAGCAGGGGTGTCGAACTTATTTGTTATGAGGGCCGGATCTGACATAAATGAGACCTTGTTGGGCCAGGCCACGCCACGTCTATCATAAAACGTAATGGCAGGTAGTGGAGATATAAACTTTATAAAGGACAGAAACACAAAGGGTTCTTTTTTTACTTAAAATAAAATCATGCTTAAAACATTAGCACTCTTGCAATATTTTGTTTATTTAACAGTGTCTGATAACCGACACCTCTTGCCCTGAATTATTGCATCAAAATGTCCGTGCTGTTGAAATCTTGAATATGCTGTTCAGGTGTGTATCTGTAAGCTGCAAACCTACGATGATGCAGCAGCAGCAAGACTGGAAGAAGAAGCAGAAGACAGCCAGTTCCACTGATAGAAGCCCTCTGGGGGGCCTCATCTGGCCCCCTGGCCGCATGTTTGACACCCCTGCTGTAGGGATTTCAACGCCATAGACGTTCAGAGGTGGTTTGTCATTGCATGCTTCTGTGTAGAAACCCTGGACTTCATAAGTGGTGGTCTCCCATCCAAGTACTAATCAGGGATGAACCTGCTTAGCTTCTGAGATCTGACGAGATTGGGCTAGCCTTACCCATCCAGGTCAGGGTGACGTTGTCAGGAGAGGCCCTTTTCTGTGTGCCTCCCCCGTCAGAAATATGGTGACTGGAGGGAGTGTGCCTTCTCTGAAGCAGTGTCAAAGCTCTGGAACTCCTTGTTGAAGAAAGTTCACATTGCTTGTATTCTCTCAGATGGAACTTTTGAAAAATGATGGTATTCTATACATTTGTATCTGATTTGTAACCTTCTCCTCTCCTGAAACAAGCTCAGGGAAGTGCCCATGGTTCTCTCTGCCTCGATTATATTATAACAAACCTGTGAGGTAAGGTAGACTGCCACGGAGTGTATATGGGAGCATTCTGGGTGGGAAGAGCTGGACTGAGTCAGGTGGTATTTTGTGTGTGTGTGTGTATATCTGTGTGTGCATGGAAGTCATGGTTGAGAGCCAGTTTGGTATAATGGTTAAGAGCGTGAACTCTAAGCTTGGAGAACTGGGTTTGATTCCCCACTCCTCCACATGCAGCTGCTGGAGTGACCTTGGGTCAGTCACAAGTTCTCTCAGAGCTGTTCTCTCAAGAGCAGTTCTCAAAGAGGTCGCTCAGCCCCACCCACCTCACAGGGTGTCTGTTGTGGGACAGGAAGGGAAAGGAGATTGTAAACCACTCTGAGACTCCAAGTGAAGGGCAAGGTATAAATCCAATCTCTTCTTCTTCTTCTGACAACCTCTAGTGGGGCTTGGACATTTCAGAGAGGTGGCTTGCCATTGTCTGCCTCTGCATCCCAGCCCTGGTATTCCTTGGAGGTCTCCCACCCAAATACTTGCCAGGGCTGATGACTTGCTTAGCTTCTGAGATCTGACAAGATCAGGCTTGCCTGGGCTATCCCGGGCAGGGCAGGTGGACACAATTTGGACCGCAATCTCTTTGCAGGAAGCATTACGTCAGGGAAGCATTTGGCACCGATACTAATTTTTTTTTAACAAGAAATGTTCCTGTTCCAAAAACAAGCCCTCATTCTTCTAATTGAAGCTCTTGTTTCACAAATTTAAAAGGCTGTTTTTCAAAGCACTCTTAGGTGTGATGAATCAGCTCTCTAGGTATGATTCAGAGAAGGATGTTTTTATCCTGCATGTCTCTAAGGAGCTCAGTTTAGCACATGTCATTCTCTCCTCTTTCTCAGTTTAACCTACCACACAAGGTTGTTGTGACTGGTTGAAGTGAGTGAAGGAGAGTGACTAGTTGAAGATCAACCACTAAGATTCATGGCAAAAAAAGTCTCCCCAATCCTAGTCCAGTACTCTGACTGGATTTTTCTTTGTTTGCTTTCAATTTTCCACCCAAGCCAAGTTCTGCTGGTGGAAAGCACCGTCAAGTGACAGCTGACTTATGGTGACCAGTGTTCCCTATAAGCTGAGTTAGTGTGAGCTAGCTCACAATTTTTTAGCCTCCGGCTCACACATTTTTATCTTCGCTCAGGAAGGAGGGCTCCAGAGCAGACTAATTTATGCAGCAGCCAAATCGCTCGCTCACAACTTTCATGCCAGTAGCTCACAAAGTAGAATTTTTGCTGACGAGACTCCACAGCTTAGAGGGAGCATTGATGGTGACCCCATGGGGCTTTCAAGGCAAGAGATGTTTGGAGGTGGTTTGCCATTACCTACCTCTGCGTAGCAACCCTGGACTTCCTTGGTGGTCTCCCATCCAAATACTAGCCAGGACCAGTCCCGCCTAGCTTCCAAGATCTGAAAAGACCAGGCTAGCCTGGGCAATCCAGGTCAGGACAAACCAACTTCTACTTTCTCCCCCAAATACACCAATTTTTAAGCCAGCCATATTAGATGGATGTGGAAGTTTTACAAAAGGTACCACCTTAGACCCACCCAAGAAACTGGGCTATACTGTGACCATAGCAAAATATGCTGGATTCAGCATATTCCAAAAACAGTTGAGTTGTGATCTATCCCTGTATCAAGCAAACAAACAATCGAGTTCTGATGTTGCTTCTGACCTACCTGCATACCCATTCCTCATCCTGATACCTGAACCAGACAGTCCTGAAACCTCCTTGATATTAGAAGTTTTGGATTCAAAAATTTACATGGAGATGTGGAGGGACTGGCATGATTCATTCAAGATGGCACCTTTAAAACAAGTCAGCCCGGCAAAAAGTATTCATTTTAAGTCTTGGAAAGTTTCAGTTGGTCATCCATATTTGCTACTTTTTTTTTTTTTTGTAATGAGTAGAGAGTGTCACTGATGAGAACACCAGGAGACAGAAATCTGAGATACGGAATGATATTCATAATGAACAGGAGGTGGGAGGGCAGAAGGCGAATCTGCAGAGAGTGTTAATTTTAATTATTATTATGGGGGTAGTAGGATGAAATCCCTCCTAGAATTAAACTTCAAAGCATGCCAGTCCTTTGCTTGGCATGCCGCAGGATTGATTGGGAATTACATAAAGACACTGCAGTCTAAGAGGATGAGACAGTGGGACAGATTTAGACTATGAGTTTTAAATGCATAAAATGAATTCTGCTTTCTTTTTAAAGGGAGGCAGCTTAAGTGCCCGGGTGTCAGGCAAGCTTCTGCTAATTGCTCTTCATTCAAATCTAAGAAGACGATCTTTAATAGTCTTGGGCCTCTCTTGAGTAGAGACTGTCATTTGTGCCCAAATTTTTATGCTTTTCGAGACTGGAAACCTAAGAGCTGGTTGCTAGCATTTCCAGAGAGAACCTTTGCGTCGGATTTCAGAACAAGAACTTTTCTATTTGCATTGGAACCTATCAGGTCTCTCTGTGTTTTTCTCAGTTTACAAAGGGAAAGTGTTTCCTACTTGCCAGCTTATTTCAAAAACCATATTTCCCTTTATCCTTATACAGCCCTTCATGGGCAGTGGCTAGAAAAGCTCTCTAATGGCTGCCACCACTCTGGTATGGGTCTTCTCAGGAGGGCCCAGAGCACCCACCCAGTCCCTTATGTCCTCTCTTTCCCAATAGGGTATACTTTATATGTAACCGAATGAAGCATGAGGACTCAGGCAGAATAACAAATAACTTTATTAAAGAGATCTAATAATTTTTCAAATAATTTGTAGAATAATGAGAATGGTAAAGGTAGGTAAGCAAACAGATAAAAGAATCCTAGCACGTTTATGTAGACTGTTCCTTGCTGTCTCCTGCTGTTTGGCCTCAAACTGACTCACCCCTTCTGGATGAGGGATCCCTCCATTTGCAGCAGCCTCTCCTCAGCTCTGCTCTCCAGGAATAAACCACCTCCCACTAGGGCTGCCAAGTGGGGGCAGGGGGCAAGTAACCCCCTGCTTCGGAGGCCCGATTCCCGCCGCCGCGGAATCGGGCCGCGGGGGGAACGCCGCCCCTCCAGAGGTGACGCAACCACGTAAATCACGTTGGGGGTGTGGCCCCGATCGTCGGAGGGAAAACTCCATGGTTTTCCCTCCGATGATTGGGGCCACACCTTCAACGTGATTGACAGCGCACGTCACTTCCGGTGATGTATTGGCGGTGCGCGTGCGCGAAGCGCGCGCGCGCACACATCGACAGACGGCTCCTGGAGCCCGGCGAGGCTCCCCCACTGGTAAGAAAAATTCACTTGGCAACCCTACCTCCCACTTTGGTCAAGGCCTTTTATCTCTTCTTCCCAGGCACCACCCTCTACTCCTCTACTGGTGTACGTTTTCCCACCAAATCCCTTGTTAACCAATCACAGGGTTCAAAGGAGACCTGGGAAAGGTAGGCTGTGATAGCTACTCTAGTACAGGCTTCCCTGGATTGACTAGGCCTCCCTAGAGCCTGTAGGCCACACTACTATAGGCCTAGGATAGTGCTGCCAGGTCCAATTTTCTCCCCGGTGGGGGGATTAGGGGGCATTCCAGGAGGGGGTGTGGCCATCCCTGACATGATGACATCACACAGAGTGAGGCTCACTCCTGCCTCTGCCTTTTCCCAACCATTTAAAGGTAACCTTCTCTTTAAATGGTTGGGGGGCAAGCGAGAACCAAGCTCGCCTCCCCTGCAAGAGGGGAACTCTTCTCTTGCAAGGCAGGAGCTGGTGGCACCCACTGGAAAAGAGTGGGCACCAGGCGCTCCAGCCCTACAAGAGGGAACTCTCCTCTTGCAAGGCAGAAGCCAGTGCCCCACACCACCACTTGAAGAGAGCTGGTACCAGGCACTCCTGCCCTGTAAGAGGGGAATTCACCTCTTGCAAGACAGGAGCCAGTGGCCCCCTGCATGGCCCCTGCCTCTCCCCAGCAGCAGGCAGGAAGGAGCCCCTCCAAATCGGGCAACCCCTGCCAAACTAGGGGGTCTGGCAACCAACGTTCCCTCTAAGCTAGGGGGTCTGTGGCATCCCTAGCCTAAGATCATGACAAGCCCCTATACTGTACTGCAGGGCCCATATTTTTTAAGAGATGCCAGAACTCTCAAGAGAGAAATGAAGTTTTCAGTCTGTATACAGAAAACTCACAAACTTTTAAACATTTTTAAAATAATTTTGTTGTTCCGGAACTCTGTTCTGGCACTTTCCCCCAGGAAAAAACAACAACAACCCTGCTGTACTGGAAGAACAATAGCCCATCTTAAGGAATAAGGAGGGGAGAAGGTAGTCTTACTCAAGGGAAATTAGTGTTTGGGTATTATGAGGTTTGAAGAGCCACAACAAATATTCTTAAGATATCAGTTCCCCTGGAGGAAATGGTAGCTTTAGGGGGCAGAACATATGGTATGCCATAGAGCCTAGGAGGAATGGAAATCCTAGAAGGACATCACATGCCTGCTGAGCTGCTTCCCCTGGTTCTGCCCACAAAAGCTGAAGTTAACAATGCTACCTGTATAGAAGATACAAAATAAGAAGAAGGCGCCTAGGCTTTCATTCACTTCTCTCTTCTCTCCTGTAATCCCACCTCCCCCCCCCCCCCCCCTCTTCTGCTGCTTTTTCCTCACCCAGCTTTTCTCACCAGTATTCCTATTGCAAACACAGGTCTAGGGCTCAGGCTAGGTGGGAGAACAAGCAAACACCCTCACCCTGTCTCCTGCTTCTCAGTTGCAAAAATGGTGGCCATCCGTTTTATTTTATTTTTGCAGAGGTTTACTTGGGATTTTGATACACAATATGGGCTAGTAGCTGAGGTTGCCAACCTCCAGTTGGGGCCTAGAGATGTCCTGGGATTATAACTAATCTCCAGGTGACAGAGATCAGTTCCCTTGAAGAAAATGACTGCTTTGGAGGGTGGAATCTGTGGCCTTATACACCACTAAGGTCCATCCCCTACTCAAACTGCACCCTCCCAGGCTCCACCCACAAATCTCCAGGCATTTCTTCATTCAGAGCTGGCAGGCCTACTGGCAATGTATGCCTCTCAGCCTCAGAACATACTTGTGTTGTGTTTGCCACCAACAACCTCAAACCAATGGACAAAACAGCCGAGGAAGTACTTGGACATCACCATGTTATGGAATAAACATGATTGAATGATGACGGAACCCTAACATGAATATCTGACAAAAGACATCCTAAAAAGTATCCTCGTTAAGGTGTGTGTGTGTCTCCTCTGTTCTGTGAAATAATAAGGGGGGGAGATCAATGAAGGTGGGGGAAGGGGAAAAGAAATCATTGTAATCATTGTTACTATACAATGGAGAGAAAACCCGTTCCATGTTCAGAACGTGCCGCTGATCAGAAAGGTCTTTTAGTCGTCATCCTTTTCGGGCCCTCTGCAGCCGACAGCGCAGCATGAATGGCAGGAGCACAATGTCTTATAAAGTTATAATCAGGTTGGATCGCACTAATCTGGGTTATGGCTGCACTCTGAAGGCGCTTTTTGAATAAAATCATTTCTTTATTAATGAGATTCAGCCAAATCTCTCTGATAAAAAAATAACTTTAAAAGATGTCCTTTTGCCGCTATTCAAATGAATGGGGGGGGGGAACAGTGGGTGTTTTAAAAGCTGTCTTCCTGTTATATCAAGATAGATCTCATTAGTGAAAGGAATGATTTTTACTTTGGGGGGAAAGAAAGCTTTTACAATAAGAAAACATAACCCGCTGTAGATGAGCAAAATCCAAGTCAATTAGTGTGAAAATAAAAAACCCCTTCAAACATACCACCTCTTTATTCCCATTCATTTGAATAACCGTGAAAAGAGGGCCGTAGTTCCCCCCCCCCAATATTCCTTTCTTTTTAAAAAAGTTGAATTGGACTTGATCTCATTAATATAGGAATGGTTTTACTTAAAAGAGCTTCCAGTGTTAATCTACTGTTCAACCTAGATTAACCAAATCAAACATGATTTGGTTGAGGGGAAAAGAGGCAGTCTCGAGTATTATATCTCTTTCAAAAGCATTACATCTGACTTTAAAAGAAAAGTACATGTAAGGTAAAGGAGCCAACTACGTCTTTTTTAAAAAAAAAAAAGAGGTGGGCCCTCTCTGACTTTTTCAAAAGGTGAATCGACGTTTGGAAATTCCATCGAGTGTGGTCCATCACAAGCAACTGATAACAAACCAATTTCAGTTAGAGAACTGCACTGAAAGAGAACTAGCACCACCTGAGAGCTGGCATGGCGTAGTGGATAGAGTGTTGTACTAGGATCCAGGGAGATCTGGCTTGGAAGCCTCACTTCTACCATGGAAGCTTGCTGGGTGATAGGGATGTCGGCTTCCAGGTGGGACCTGGGGATCCCCTGGAATTACAGCTCATCTCCAGACTACAGAGATCAGTTCTCTTGGATAAAATGGATGCTTTGAAGGGTGGACTCCGGCATTGTACTCCACTGAGGTCCCTGCCCCCCCTAGGCTCCATGCCCAAATCTCCAGGAGTTCCCAACCTGGATCTGGATCTGGCAACACTAGCCCCCATCTCCTGCCAGTGGAAAGGGTGGACCTGGCAACCCTACTGGGTGAACTTGACCCTGTCACAAACTCTGTCCCTACACCTCACTTACTGTATTTCAGGGAAGTGGTACTACTAGACTTGGGGCAACAGATAGTCAGTCAATGGGAGACTTCCCTTCCCTTGGTCTCTAGGGCAACTTTGCCAGTGTAGTCCTCAGTGTACCCAACTCCTAGTTCCAGGCATTCTTAGAGTTTCTCAACGTCCAGCAATGGTGCAGGTACTTGGATTCTGCAGAAGAGAAGGATACCCACTTTTGTCTCTAAAGATCTCCCCCGAAGATGACTTGCCCTTACATTGACCTCTCTTTGTCTGTACCTACTTTAAGCAGCAGTAAAGGAGGAAGATGAAAGAATACATAGCTTGTTGACAGCGGCCCAGACAGTACTAGCAAAACATTGGAAATCACATTCGCTACCCTCACTAACGGAATGGTATTTAAAGATCTGGGATCATCTATTAATGGAGAAAATTACAGATTGCCTACTCCAATCTGATATCTACCCCATAAAAACAAACTTCACTGAGAAATGACTTCCCTTCATCACTCATGTTCTTACGCAAGATCTCGCTCCTCCAAACCAATCCTACTGTCAACTGCTTCTCCTGTAATCTTTTCCTCTTTCCCCCCCTATTCCTTTCCTCTTATATTTTTCTCTTTTATCTTTTCCAACGTGGTCTAAAATAAAATCCCCCATACAGTGGGCATTTCCTCATTATGCAAGGCTCACAATACAAGATTACAAATATAGCTCAAGTGGACAAATATAGCACTCTTAGTTTTACAATAACTTTAATCCTAAAACTTCACATTAGATGTAATATTGTCCCTCCTATCTACATATGTACATTACCATACCTGTTGTACTGTTTTCAAAGTTTTATAAGTATGTTATGTAATTGCATTTCACTCATGTGTTGGATAAGTTGTAACTTCTTTGTTATCTTAATAAAATAATTTAAAAAGAAGAAGAATAGACCACTGTGGGTAGTGCTCTCCTACAATGCTTAATGCCTTGCAGTAACTGAGCTATTCAAGCCAGAATACAGGGCATCTGGACAATTTGGCCTGGTTTATTATAAACAGAGACAAAACAAGATATTTATTTATTTGTTCATTTATTCAGAAGGTGTCTTTCTCTTTCTTTTGGAAAATCAAGACACGGGACATGGGTTGCTTGAGCCATCTTACATTACACTGATGACCAAGCTAAGATCTGCTTACTTAAATTTAACAATGGGACAGCAAAATACCTTGGGGTGATCTTATTTAATTTGAGGCTGTTGAGATTTGAAATGTTGTTTTACATGTGAAAATTGCCATCTGAAAGTCCCAAGTACAATGGAAACACCCAGCTAGCATACTGAAGGACAGAGATCTGTTACCGTTAGGATCAAGATGGTTAGCCTTATTTGTCTATAGCAGTAGAAAAGAGTAAGAGTCCAGTAGCACCTGATAATGAAGCTCAAGACAATGCATCCACCTGGACTGAATCAAGACCTAGGTTTCCGTCTCATTACCAATGCTGATTTTTCCTTGCCTACTACCTCTCTGCATATCACACTGAATCCAATCACAACTTCTATTGTCATTTGCCTGCTAATGTCATTTGGCACCTGAAATCACTCCACTTTCCATTATATAGGACAGATGGATGCACATTCTAGCTGTATCTGAAGAAGTGAGCAGTGACTCACGAAGGCTCACACCCTTCCACAAATGTTGTTAGTCTTTAAGGTGCTACTGAACTCTTACTCTTTCTACTGTTAGGATGAGTGTCTCCTTTGTATAGTGCCATGTGGAAAATTCCATAGGAAAACAATAGAACTGGAAGACAGTGGCTATCCAACTTAGCACTGCCTACCGCTGGGAGCTGGCAGGGGGAGCATGGAAATATCATCACTTGTCCCCCTCATGCATGACTCTAAGAATTCTCCCGTTTCTATGATAAAGACTAGAAAGACCAGGGAAATTCCTAGAGATTTGAGGACATGGTGGACCAGAAGCAATGTTGCTATGTCTGCTACGTCAACCCTTGCCCCGTTTTCTCTGACTGCAAGAGCAGCGGAGAGCTAGCCATGGTCCAACTAGAAGAAGATCATATATTTATTGCATGCTACATTTGATGAAGGATAGAGGAAATGATCACTGGGCTCAATGCCTAAATTATGCTGCTTACCGACTGATAAGGAGGCTTCACATCGAGATACAGTTTGTGGGTGGACTAGTCCAGTTTGTGGGTAGACTAGTGCAGTGTAGGTCCTCACCAAGTGGATAGTAGTTTGGATCCTGCAATCCGGGGACAGAAGTATAGTGGGGTCTTCCCCACCTTTCCCTTCCCCCAGTACCATTTGCAATACTGGGAAAGAGCCCTGGTGCCCAGAATCTTCTGTTTGAGACCCTTAGCTCCCTAGACATGGGTCTCCAATATGACCACAGATCTCCAAACAAGGGCAGGACACCTCAGCCAGTGAAACATGTATGCATGGAATATTCCTTGACATTGAACTCAGTAGGAAAGTCTCTGTATTGAGTAACATGTGCACGTTAAAACCAGATGTGTGGACCACTGTGCTCTTTCTTTCCCCTTTGGGAATGACATGGCATTGAAGGCCTGGCCAAAGCTTGCTTGTGGCAAGTTTGCAGGAGGCTCAAACACAGGAGTTGTTTCCAGAGATGGCTCACTGCTATCTAGGGTTGCCAGGTGCTTCCCCCCCCCTCCCCCGGCTAGGGATGTGCACACAAAAAAATGGTGGGTTTTTTTGGGTTTGGGAATTGGGTTCATGAAAAAATTGATATTGCTGAATACATTCAGCACCATTATACCCTATGTCCCCATAGAGTATAATGGAACTGGAACCTTTCCTTCCCCAGTGGCCCTACCTCTGGTTAGTTTCACTCCCCCAGGGATCAGCTGAGGAGTGAAATTGACCAGTGGAAGCAGCTCTCCCACAAGATCATCTGTTTTGCGGGCTCTGCTGGACTGTCCAGGCTGGCTGGGAAAGCAAAGACAGATCAGGTAGGCATTTAAAGATCTGTCTTCCCTTCCCTAACCAAACCAGCCTGCTGCAGAGGGCTAGCTGGGGAAAGGAAGGGAAGGGAGAGCTGGTCTGAAGGGAGAGTGGACTGAAACTGACCATTGCCTTTCCACCCTGATTCAGTTAGCACACCCAAATAAAAGTTGATTAAGATTGGCTTTTATATAAGAGCACCTTATCAGCAGCCAAATCAGATTACAGAATCTGATTCAGCTGAACAAAAATACCCGCAAAATACTGATAAGGTGTTTTTCAGGTATTTATTGTATTCAGCAAAGCCAACTGCACACCCCTACTCCTGGCCACCAGTGGGGGATGAGTGGGTAAGGTTGCCAGATCCAGGTTGGGAAACCCTTAGGGTTGCCAGATCCAACTCAGGAAATACCTGAAGACTTTCAGGGTGGAGCCTGGAGACTTTTCCATCCCCTTTACAATAAATAAATAAAAATACAGCAGTGCAGTTCCCCTGAATACACTCTTCATTTCCTCATCCTCCTTTTTGCCATCAAAGTGTTGCCCAACGGCTGCACTTCCACTAAATGAAAGTGTAATTTTCATACCCCCACAAGTCCCTCATCAGGCTTTGGTAGCATTTCCAAGCATGGCTTTATTAAGGGACACACACACACACTCACAAAGCAGCTTAAATAAACAATGAATCCTTTCCCAAACGCAAACAGTTTGCAAGCCCACACTTTTTGTGATCTCACTGGGGCAATGGTACAAATCTCTTTACTCATGGGAGTTGCAAAATGTAACAACCTGCTTTATTTCAACCAACTTCTTCAGACTAAGACACACAAAAAATGAAAGTACAAGAGCAGTCTAGGGGGTGGAATTTTCCTCCATGCCAGAATCAGGTTCTAGTTAACTCTTGACTTTCCATTTTACTATACATATGACCTGAAACAAGTGCAATACAAACAGTGGGACTGTGCTTTCTTCCTCTCTCACACACTCACCAGGAAGAGCCCCGTGGCTTGTGCCTCCTCACACCCCCTCATGCAGCTTTCAGCCTGCTGAGATTTAAAGGCACACACACATCCCCAAACACAAACAGTTTGCAAGCTACCTTAAAATGTCCTGCCAAGATTTAAAGGCACATCATGGTTGTTGGGGTTGTTGGGGTTGAGCTTCCCCCTGCTGGTGGTGGGGAGAAGCCTGCAAAATTGGGGGATCCCCCACCCAGACCTGGAGGCTGGCAAGCCCAGAAGCCCTGGAGACTTGGGGATGGAGCCTGAGGACAGGGCCCTCATTGGGGTACAATTCCATAGAGTCCACCCTCCAAAGCTGCCATTTTCTCCTGGGAAAATAATCTCTGTAGTCTGGAGATGAGATGTAATTCCAGGGGATCACCAGATCCCACCTAGAGGCTGGCATCCCTACCACTATCGAAAAGCCAAAGCATTGCAATGGTTGAGCACACGCTTTGCCTGCAGAAGTTTCCCAGTTTAATATCCTGCCTCTCTATCAGAAAGCGTAGGAGAAGCCCTCTCTGGTAGAAGTGCTGGGTCCAAGAGCCACTCCCCGGCAGTGCAGAAAATAGCAAGCTAGTCTGGCTCAATGGTCTAGCTCACTGTAGGGTAGCTTCATGTATCTCCTTAATACATTTGGGCCCTGGCAAAGCATAAAGGGCTTTCCGTCTCCAACAAAGCTTCTAAATCCTTCAGCAATATGAAGAACAGCAGGACCCCAAATTCAGTCTGAGCAGCTCTTTTTGTTTAATATGACACATCCCCCCCAAACATAGAATGCTTTTTTGTTCTCCCCCCAACCCCCCTGCTCCTTTTTTTTTTATAGAGAAGGCCCATTAAGCAGAAGTATTATATTCAGCTGCAGGTACTTAGCCATGTTGCAAACACATATCTGGATGGGAATGAAATTGTGATTTAAATAGCTCCACATTAATTTAAATCTCAGTGTGACTACACACACCTGTGCACAACGACAATTTTAGCAAAGTCTTAACCCTCTCATGGGTCACAAGGATCTTTCCAGCTGTTTCAGATGTGTGGCGAGTGGAAACGGACACATCTGGTACATCATTGGGGTGTGTATATATGTGTGTGCTGGACTGTCTGTGTTCCACTACCCTTTTTGTTTGGTCGGGATGGAGTTTTTTAAATTGTCGCAACATACATTTTTCCCCCCAACCCATCCCTGGTAAACAATGAAGTGCTCTTTTTTTCTTTTTTTGACATGCTTAAAATAATTGCTGTTCAGCAGATGACTGAATGCAATTTAAATTTAGAAGGAGCTAATTTCCTATGAAGAAAAGTCATTTCCAGCAGGTAATATTCCACACACACCCCTTCTACACTAGATTAGAGAAGAATGTCAAATCGGTTGACAGATCCAGAACATAGAATTCCAGCATCCTTCACGAGTGTGTTTAAGCGCTAATGGGCGCCTTGCAATGTTTAGAAATGTATTTATATTGAATCACTTTCTTTACCATTATAATATGGTTATGGTGCTGTTTCCGTAGACGAAATTACCATTTCTCCAAGCATTTGTATACGTTAATGAGTTCGGGGGGTCTCCATGAGGGAGGGACTACTGGCTAATGGACACGGCCCACCTAATTGCCTGAAGAAATCAGTGTGGGAACTACAAGTTTCCCCAGCAGAGGAGAGAAAAACGGTAGCTCAGTGACCTCTAGAAATTCCATGTTTGTTTCCTCCCAGTTCTCTGCTAGAGAAACAGCTTCCCTGTCATGATTGCAACATCAAGGCCTATTTCGGCCTCAGACACAGGGAGGGTTGCCAGCTTTGGGGGTCTCCCCTCTCCAAACCTGCCCTCTCTAGACTTCACTCCCGCCCCGCCCCCTGCAAAGCACCAGGAATTTCCCAGCCTTGAGCTGGCTACTGTAATAGAAGTCAGTTCCCACAGAGGAAATGGCACCTTTGGAGAATGAGTCCTCTTATATCACTTCCTTCCTGAGTTCCTTCCCCTCTTCAAACACCATCCTCCTCAGACTCTGTCCCCAAGTCTCCAGAAATTTCCCAAGCTGGAATGGTCCACCCTATCCTCCTTGTGCCATTTTCCTGACCTACACCACCCTTGAGTGTTGCTGTTTGCCCCACTGAGGAAGCTTTTGCTTACCCTCCTGCAATAGTCCCAATCTCAATTGCCCCTCAGCCACACCCCTGATTTTTTACTGAGAGGAAATGCTGGCTACTCCATTATATACTCCATCTTATAGTATGAGTCCACAACGCACAAGTGACACTGGTTCCAGGTCTGGGAGATCTTGACCAAGATGCCCTGGATGGGTCTGGGTCCTCTTATATCACTTCCCTCCTGAGTTCCTTCCCCTCTTCAAACGCCATCCTCCTCAAACTCTGTCCCAAAGTCTCCAGAAATTTCCCAAGCTGGAATGGTCCACCCTATCCTCCTTGTGCCATTTTCCTGACCTACACCACCCTTGAGTGTTGCTGTTTGCCCCACTGAGGAAGCTTTTGCTTACCCTCCTGCAATAGTCCCAATCGTCTCAACTCCACCCAAAGCCGCACCCCTGATTTTTACTGAGAGGAAATGCTGGCTACTCCATTCATGGAGCTCCAGCCGTCTTGTGCTGCTGAGCTGAGCTCTTATAGTATGAGTCCACAACACACAAGTGACACTGGTTCCAGGTCTGGGAAATCTTGACCAAGATGCCCTGGATGGGTCTCCCTTCTTGTCACCAAGCATTCACTGCTACACAAAGTGGATTCTATTTCTTTAAAAACTGAGTGTGCTGGTAAGATGGCCCAGACCCCTTACCTCACTGGGCAGCAGTGCCTGAAATCTCGCCATTCCCCTGCCCATATAGAAAAACAGAGCTGGTAGAATAAGGCTGCATGAAATGGAGCACAGGGAGATAAATTGTGAAAGTAGGTGGGGTTTTAATCCCCTCAGCCATTTGCCCCCTCCCTTCCAGATTGCTTCCATCAGCAGCCATGCCATCTGGCTTGCATCCAAGGGGGAAATGAAATCATCAAGCTCCCTCCCTTGACATTTGGGTTGCCACCATCCAGGTGGCACCTGAAGATCTCCCGCTACCTGTATTACAATTGATCTCCAGATGATGGAGACCAGTTCCCCTGAAGAAAATGGCTGCTTTGGAGGAAGGACTCTATGGCATTGTAGCCTGCTGAGGTCCCTCCCCTCCACAAACCCCACCCTCCCCAGCCTTCTCCCCCCCATATCTCCAGGCATTTCCCACCCTAGAGCTGGCAACCCTACCTGAGTTGGCCTGCATAGGGCCCACTGCTACTTGGTTCCTCCCCTCCAGGAAGTGTCTCTTGCACAGCATCAATTTAATTTAGTAGCAAAAACAGAAGCCATGTGATCCCTTTTGTTCAGGCCAACCAAGGTCTCACAAAACATTGTGCAAGTGTTTCAGGTGACTAGATGTCTTCATTGGATTCTTCATGCCTTGTTTTCCTTTTCTGTCCTATTGTGTTGTGTTTATTACATTGTAGGTGTTAACTTTCATGAGTTATGACACAATGTGTATGGGGTTTGTTTGTCTTTGAGGTTCATGTGACTGGTTTCTACCAAGCCCAGCAAAACTATGCCTGGGCCCTACCCCAGTCTGTGTGGTGGAGGTAGGGTTGCCAACCTCCAGGTAGTGGCTGAAGATATCCTGGGAGGTTAGTTCACAAACCGATCCAGTTTGTGAGCCATTTAAGTTTTAAAACCCTGCTTCCTGCTCCCCACAGCTTTTTTCAGGGAGCAGGAAAGCAGGGGTTTCCAGACAACTGAGTACCACTTAGCTGTTTGGTTTAAATGTTCAGGGAGCCGGAAAGCAGGGGTTTCCAAACAACTGAGTACCACTTATCTGTTTGGTTTAAATGGCTTGGAGCTCTTTTTTGTGAAGAGCAGAAAGCAGGGGCGAAGCACCACGAACTGCACCAAAATTCCTGAAAGTTCATGGTGGTTCTTCAGTTTGCGAATATCACTTCATGAACCATGAACCAGTCAAAATTTGGTACGAACTTTAGTTTGTCAGCCAGTTCATGACCATCCCTACCCAGCAAGCTTCCATGGCAGAATGGGGATTCGAACCTGTTTCTCCCAGATCCCAGTCTGACACTGTAACCACTACACCATGCTGTCTACTCAGACCAGCAGCAGCCTAAGGTCTCAGGCACAGGTATTTCACATCCTCTTTTCCCTGGTCCTTTTAAGTGGAGATGCTAGGAATTGAGCCTAGGATCTTCCGAATGCCAAGCTGATACTCTGTCACTGAGCCACAGCCGCTTCCCTGAATGTAGCTAACATGTAGCACTTCGGGCTTTTTGATTGCTGTTCAACCAAGTCTATGCAAAAATCCCTAGCAAATAGCCAATGCCCTTAACTTTTCACAGTATCCGTGTCCTGCTTAGAGTATGAAGAGGGGAACCAAATCTACCTTTTAACCCCCCCTTCAAAAGCATACAAGCACCACCCAAGCCGATTGTGTTGAAAAGTGTGTGTCCCCGAGACCATTATTATTATTACTTACCCTCTGCTCTGTCTTTTGCAAGCTCAGAGCAGTCTCTGAGAGACGCACAGTGGTCTCTCCTGGCCAGGCGTTGATCAGCTTAACACCTGCTTAACTCCAATAACACTACCGCAATGGTGGTTCCCAGGCCATTTCGGCAGCACAACATTCTACAAGCAGCTCACTGCTGTGTGTGAAAATCCTTAGATCAGGGCCAAAACATTTAATCTTTCCATGAAATCTCTGGAGTTCTAGCCGGTCACGATTTTGGCAGACTGCAAGAAGTAAAACAAAGGTGTGACAGAGATTTTTAAAACCTCAGCATTCTTTCCTTCCACAGATGATGACTATTTTAAGGCTTTTTTTGCACTTGCATGTAAGACCTCACAAAGTTTCTAAAGCTAGAAGACGATACTCCTTAATTAGGTTAATATTTTATTTATGTTACATTCTCCCCCTGGTCATGTCTAACACAGAGGTTCTATTTACAATCTTGCCAAATACCAAAGCACCAATCAACAGAACATAAATTTACTTTTGAAAAAAAAAGTTACTTGAGCAAAATTTACACTTGAAAGTCTACATTTACATTTTTTAATTCTCCATTTCTTGTAAAATCTTGTTATTTGAACAAGCAAACTTTTCTACGGGATTTTTTAAAAGCAAACTTGTTCATGCTTTTGACAACTGAGCTCTCTTTTTAACAGGGGTTAGTCAACTGGGCCTCCCCCCACCCACCACCCACCCCCGTTTCTTTTTTTATTCTGTATGTGGTCATTGTAATATTGTGGTCCAACTCATATCTGAAGTCATCCTTGCTTATTGTTCCTGGATGCTATTTGAAATCCATTTCTACATAGGCACCAGTTATTAACAAATTATACACAATTGGTTCAGAAATAACATTGAAAACGAGAACTTTTAATGGGGGAAATTAAGCACAAGGAAATGGAAAATAGTCACAATTAGGCATGCTGCAAACTTCAGCATCAATACAATCTTTAGGCAAACTTATATAGATTAAACTCCCCCAAATAGGCACAAGGTGAACTCCTGATTGTATCACGTCAACACTCCCTGCTGAATTTCGTCTTTAACATAGAATTGTGCTGAACAGCTTTGTGCCTGTGCAGTATTCACTTGCACTACATAGCCATATCATTGTGGTTTGCAACAGAGCTACCAACCTCAAGGTGGTGGCTGGAGATCTCCTGGAATTACGCCTGATCTCCTGGTTACAGAGATCAGCTTCCCTCCTGGCTGCTTTGGAGGGTGGACTCTATGGTGTTATACCCTGCTGAGGTCCTCCCAGTCCCTTCCCCAAACCCCATCCTTTCCAGGCTCCACCCCCAAAATCTCCAGGAATTACCCAATTCAGAGCTTGCAACCCTACTTGAAGCTGCTCTGTACTAGTCTGCAGGGGTCGTTTCGTAGAAAAACAGCAATAGCAACCCTACTTGAAGCTGCTCTGTAGTCTGAGAACTAAATCACCTCAGTTACTGGAGAAGCAGCATATATCCACTGGGGTTATGGTCAGGTCACTAAACTGACTGATTTATGTAAAGAACAGAATTACTTGCTGGTTGTTCCCTCTCTGTGCCTGTACATTCAGATGCATCCTATAAGCAACTGACATTATCTAGACTGCATCGCCCACTGCTTGCACCTGCACAGTCAGTGGCATCTATCTACCCCAGGGCAACGCTGTACTGACTGGGAAGTCACCCCTGAACAGCCATAAATCTATGCAGAAGGTACCATGAAACCTGATGATCAAAGGAAGTGAAAGTGGTATGCCGTGTAGAGGACACCACAAAATCCAATGATCAAAGAATGTGAAAGCGGCATGCAATACAGGGGGAAATTTCTGTTCCAACGTGGGTGTGGTAAAACAATGGAGGGAAAAGCCAATGCAGAATCACACATTGTCGCAAGGAAGAGACTTGGACCAAGCCAGCAAGCTTGCAAAATTCAGCCTCACCCTTGTTGTTGTTTTTTTTGTTTTCATTTCTTCCTAATTACCTTGCATTTATTAGGTAGTTACAAGACTGTATTCAATATCTGGAGGGTTCACTGAGCCTCATATCCACGCTACTGCTTTCAATGCATTTAATCATTGTTTCCTTATTGTAAATCCTGCCCTTCTTCCACTGATTTCCTGGTTCACTGTGACAATTGTGAGCAGCTCTAGTCATTGTCTGAACACATTATTTGGGAAACAGCTGTGAAAATTATTGAGGCTGAGCAGGTATGCGAATTCCAATATCCACCGCACCAATTCATACATGGACTTGAAACCGAGTTGTGAATAGGCCTGATTTATGCTATGCAAAAAGCAACAGGATGGATGCTGTCATGTCAGGGCTTGAAGACATGTGTCACTCATTTCCAGCCTCTTCTGATAACTGACAGTGTGGACTTGCTTGGAGCACAGACAGAATAAAAGATGACACGACTCACTGAACTAACTCTCCTTAACAATTTTCCTTCAAATCAAATAAGAGTTCAGCCCTGGCCGTAAAACATATAGAAGTGGTACTCGCGTTGAATGCATTCAAAACAGGAACTTGCACATATTTGGAGTGTTACTGTGCACAGTGTCCCCAAAAGCAAATTTTTTTGCTTTGGAAAGTATTTGTCTAATGTATCCATGAAATGTCAGTGATGTTTATTAAGATATTAAATGGGTATTGGCCAAAACGATGGAGACGTATTAATATTTTTGGACTCAAGTATCCCTGGAAGAACATCATTGTTCAAGAAGGGTTGCTGTGAAAATACACCGAAAAAGCCAAGATTAGAATAATAAAACCATAGGATCACAGAATTGGAAGGGACCTCCAGAGTCAATGCAGGAAATTCACAAATACTTCCCCTCCCCCAGTGACCCCTGTTCCATCCCCAGAAGATGACAACAACCTCCAGGATCCCTGGCCAAACTGGCCTGGAGAAAAATTGTTTCCTGACCTCAAAGCGGTGATTACCGTTTCCCTGGATGTGTATGAAAGGGCCACCGTCCCTGACTCAAAGAAGCAAGCTCCTTTGCAATCTTGGTTTAAAAGACTGATTTGACTATCAATCTTTATATCCAAGTTTTGTGATATTTAACAGTCATTTGTTGTAAAATGTAAGCATTTTGTTTTTCATGTGGCTGCCTTTTCTGATGTCTGCAGTGTCTTTGAGAATCCCTCCCTCCCTGCATGCTTCTGATTGGTGGTTCATTTCAGCCTTTTCCCTTAAGTTCTTTATGTATGTATCTAATCAAATATTTGTTTGATGCCTTATTTTAAAAATAATACTTTAAAAGCACTTGTTACATTCCTTTGCTATTCAAAAATTGCTCTGAGAACAGGGGGGTGGCTTTGTGACTGACACCAGGGCCAGCCAATCATTGCTGTGCAAATCTGTTACAGATCAAACTGGTGGGAAAAAACAGGTTTCCTGCACGTTCTGTCTGGGCAGGACCTAACACCTAAGGAGTGTGCTCACCATGAAATTTACATATTCTCCCTAAAATCCTAGAAATGGCAGGTTTTCCTAATATATGGTTGCCAACCTTCGGGTGATGCCTGGAAATCTCCTCATTATCAGATTACTTCTGAGCATATAGGGTTGTCTCTCCTTACTACTGTTGAAACTTAGCCAGGCCTTGTGTGTCTGGAGTGAGAGGAAGGCCTTGAAAGTTAGACTTACAACACAAAACAGCGTGCAAGCTTTCAGGTTCTCCAGAACTTTTTATTAGGTTGGGTGTTGAAAAAATAAATGCTCCCCTTTTGTTAAAAGTTCCCTTCAGGTTGCAGTCTAGTGCTGCAGGAGAGGGCTGGTTAGAACTTCTCCTTGCTCTCCTTGCAAGCAGTTTTATGGGTTAACATTAAGGATGGGCACAAACCGAGAAACGAACCATGGTCATGTTGTTCCAAATCCAAAAATGAACTGCCTTTTTTTTCTGTGAAGGTTTGTTTGTTTCATTAGAGCAGTCATTCTCCAGACAGCCTGGCACCAATTCAATCAAATCCTAGGCAATGCTGGGGGTGGATTTGTGGAGAGCCCTAGAAACATCCATAGCAGTTGTCCATAGCTTGATTGGCAGCTCTGGGAGCCAACTACAGAACTTTATGAGAGCAGATTGTGTGTCTGTGTGTATAATCTGCTTCCATAGAACATACCACACCTGCTGCTTTCACTTTGCAGCAGTAAGAGAGAGGAGTTAGTCGTTGTATGACAATGAGTTAAGATGAATTGCTTGCTGTGTGGCTGATTTAAGGGGAGGCTAAAGCTGAGCTTTCCTGGGGGCACCTGCATATGAGGGGCTATAACTCAAACATCCCAAATCTAATATTCACCAAACTTGGCGGGTAGGTGTAGGAGAGCTTGCTGAAGACTCCCTGTGAATTTGGTGTCTCTAACTCGTGAGGGGACCATTCTACCACCTCCTGAACTCACAAACCCAAAAAACCACGAACCTGTTCGGAAAACCGGAAAAGTTTGTGAAAGTTCATGGTTCATGTAATCAAACGAACCAAGAACCCAACATGAACCACCATTTTCCTGGTTCGTGCCCATCCTTAGTTAGCATTCATCAGTGATATGCCCCAGTCTGCTACCTCATTCAGCTGCATGTGTTGATCCAGCCTCATACAAAGAACCCCTATATCTCCATTGCCTTAATACAGTCATCATAGACAAGTTGTGCTGTGTTTAAAAAATAAAACTGTTTGCTTATGTTAGGCTCATATTAAGGATGAAATAATCCCTTTTTCTACAGAGCTCCCTTTACTTCCTTTCCTACCAAGGGGAAAAAGCTCAGGGAGGCTCTCAGTTTACTCATCCTCCAGTCCCTCTGCAGTGGCTGTTTCAAGGTGGAAACCACCTGCCAACCACATCCCTGCCAGGCAATGGCCTGCCCACTTTCTTTGAACATTGGACAGGTGCCACATTGGGGAACTGTGCACAGAAGAGCTACAAGTAGCATGGACCACTGAGTGAGTACCACTGTTCCAGGCAATTTATTTCATCTGCAGCCGTGGATGCTGCCTCCCTGTCATGCAGCTGTACTCTCTGTGGGCAGCTATTTAAGACAGGGAAGCATTATATATACTCTCTCTTCTCCAAGAGGGTTGCCACGTCCATCACAGAGACTGCACGAATGAGGGAAGCTAGTTTTTTTTTAATTAAAAAAATATTCTGCAACTGTAACGATATGAGCTTCTGTTTGTATTTCTGTATAGTGGTGATGCTGCTTATGTGTGTCTCTAGCATTGAATACCTATGCAATATGAATTCAGGGATTGCTGTATGTTGTGTGTTGCTTTGTTCTGCATCTCATGCTTGCCTAGAAATAGGCTGGCCTGGGCCTGCCGTTGCACATACGGACCATGTGCGTCCCTGGAATGTATCCCATGACTCTTTGGGATGGAGAAGACACCGCGCCATTGCACCCACTTGGAGAGCTATGGAAAATCCCCAGCGAACCCCGGCATTCTTGGAATGGAAAGAGCAAGTGACCCTACTCCCTTAATCTGGTTTGGAGATCTAAAGACAATAGCGTTTATGGCTTTGGAGCAGGAACCAGATCTGCAAATCAAGAGGTGTCCATGGGAACGGAAGATTCACACCTTGCCAAAAAAGCCGAAGAGCCAGCGCTGTCCGAAGACGTTTCCGTGGTCATGTGGCCGGCATGACTAAACACCAAGGCGCACGGAACGCTGTTACCTTCCCACCGAAGTGGTCCCTATTTATCTACTTGCAATTTCTTGCTTTCGAACTGCTAGGTTGGCAGGAGCTGGAACTAGAGACAGGAGCTCACCCTGTCTTGCGGCACCCGGGTCTTGAACCGCTGAACTACTGACCTTCCACAGCCTGCAGTTCAGCGTCTTAACCACTTGAGCCACCGCAGCTCCCTGCATTTTAAAAAACAGATATATAAAAATCAGTATAAAAAAAATCTACGACAGGTAAAAAAGCACTGAGGGAAAAAGTATATATGCGACTCCACGCTCACTGAAGAGGTGTAGACTGTATAAGAACAATGTTCTCAGTTGTTCGATTCTTGCTATTACCTATCAAGGCATTTGTTGAGGATAGTATAGAAAACTGTTCACCATTCAAGCCAGGTCATTACACAGAACCCAATTCCAAAAGGAGAACTGAGAAAAGAAAGAAAAAAAAGGATCATTTGTGAGATTATCTTGTATAAATTAGACAATATAAAATCATATGTTTTATAAATAACTCAAATGCATATATAATGTGTGGGGGGTGTTGTGGGTGTTTTTGTTTTTGTTTTTTGCTGAGCATAGGAAAGATACAGGCTGGAATCCAATATTTGGTTTCTATTAATGGCGAACACTTCTGTCAGTAGATTCAGGTGGGTAGCCATGTTGGTCTCAAGCAACAGAACAAAGTTTGAGTCCAGTGGCACCTTTAAAACCAACAAAGTTTTATTCAAGGTATAAGGTCTCATCTGAAGAAGTGTGCAGGCAACGCAGAGCTTATACCTAGAATAAAACTTTGTTGGTCTTAACGGTGTCACTGGACTCAAACTTTGTAATTCTGTCAGTAGACAACCCACATTCCCTCAGAACTCTCTCAGTCCCATCTACCTCATGAGGTGCCCATTGTGGGGAGAAAAGAGAAGGCAATTGTAAGCTGCTTTGAGACTCCTTAGGGAAGAGAAAAGTGAGGTATAAAAACCAAGTCTTCTTCTTGAACGGAACCCCATATTCTGAACCTGGTAATTGGGCAGAATCCCTAGATATTTCCCATTTGATGAGTGCCATTGCTGTTGTACGTTACCACTTGGTCAGTAGTCAACAATACTCAATCTGCGATAAAGGCAGGAGAAAGACAATAGACTTTTTTTAAAGCATTGGAAGTAGTTTGAAAGAAGCTTTGGTTCTCATAGTAAGTGCAAATATATTTCCCCACCACCTCTTATGGTGAAACAGATTTTGCAGATTTTAGAAATACTACCAAAGAATGAAAAGCTCGATTACCAGAGACAAAGTGGAAAGAGGGTACACAAACAGTAACACATAGAATGTCTTTCCTTTTCCTCATTAGTGAACACAGTGGACATCTTTTGGCTGGAGAAGTTTCTAATGAAGATTTGGCAAGGGGGGGGAATTATATTTCCCACCACTCACCCATCAGGCGAAGGGAAAGATAGTCCAGGAGTAACTGTAAAGCAGACGTCTATCTGACAGACTATATTGTGTTTTCTACACTATTCAGATACACATTTCACTAAGACTTCTCCCCCCCCCCGAAGACTTACTTTAAATGACATAAATTTCACTCAATGTCTCTCTCTCTCTGACAACTTTTTTAAAAAGAACAGCTTGTTTCACTGTTTTGTTCTTTAAATCCTCTTAATCCACTTTATATTGGCTTGTATTGCTGTCCCTGACAGAAAAGGTGCCAGCAAGATGGTTCGTTCTTGTCGCAGCCAGCCACACACATTAGCAATCCTCACAGCACTTGCCAAGTCGAACTCCATGTCCTCTTCTTCCTGTAGTTTCCTTTCCACAGTAGTTGACATTAAGTGTCTTCCCTGTTTCCTGCCACTCCTGTTCTCTGGTGATAGCGGTTCACGTCAGCTTTCCTATCTCCTCATTTCTTTCTCTGTACATGCCACTATTCCTTTATAGCTCTCTGTATTAAAAGCAAATCCTGTTCTCCTATTCCTCAAATATATATATATACATATCTCAATTTCATTCTCTATTCTGTCATGTGTGTGTCCTCCCCAAAACTCTTAACATAGAACTTGAAGTGAAGAAGAGTCCAAGAGTGACTTGCTTATCTAGTAGCTTTCTTCGTCCCTACTGTTGGCTATCCACAAAGTTAAAAGTTGAGAACATATGAAATTGCCTTATACCAAGATGAAGTATTGGTCCAGAGACCAGATGATGGTAGAACTTATGACTGTCTTCACTCCCGTATCTTTACACAGTTCCTCCCACTGCCATCTCTCTTCTGATCTGCTATGGTCACCTGCATAGACCCAGTCATGAAGTCAAGATAAAAACCAAATTCCACACCTACACTAAAACCTGAACCAATGGCTGAAAGGGGCAACTCCTTTTGCTATTGCCCCCTTGATGGTGAATTGCTAGTGGTGCTCCACCTTGGACTTTCAACAGTTAAGCCCCTTACCTGCTGCTGTCTTATGTTTTAAAAAAGAGCTCCTGAGATGTGAAGTTCCCTCTGCCCTCCACAGTCTCCCAATAAATAGCAAGATCTATTTTTCTTTGTTATGGTGGAAAATATGCAACAGACAACGTGATGTTTTATTTTCCTCAGGGAGGTACAAAAATATTAACCAATGTTCAGATCTCCAAGACTCAAAATATTATGGGTCATATCCTAGCGTTGCACATAGGTCATTGCTCCATCACTCCTGTTTTATGTCACTGTGGGCTTTAGGACATAACAGCCTGCAAGGAATCACAGAAGCCTAATTCAAAGACAGGAGGAAGACCTGGAAGTGATGTGTAATTGCAGAACACATAGCCCTTGACAGGTTCCTTTCAGCTGTATTCAACATAGCTGTTAAGAGCATTGTTTGGTCCACACAAAGAACCAAAATATGCTTTCTTTCCTGCATTTGTTGTCATTATTGGTGGTGGAGGTATCAAGACCCATGGGTGAGTGTGGCACGATTCCTGAAGCCTGCCTCCTTCAGGGGAATGGTTGCAGTGCAGTGGTTAGTGAGTTGGACTAAGATCTCGTTGACCCAGATTCAGATCTCCACTCTGCTGTGGAATCTGTCCGGGTGACATTGAGCCAGACACCTTCTCTCAGCCTCAACTCCCTCACAGCTGGCCTCCAGTTGGGACCCGAGGATCTCCCAGAATTACAGTTCATTTCCAGATTATAGCGATCAGTTCCCCTGCAGAAAATGGATGCTTGGGAGGGCGGACTCTTTTGCATTGTATCCCACTGAGGTCCCTGGCCTCCCCAGGCTCCACTCCCAAATCTCCAGGAGTTTCCCAACCTGGAGCCGGCAACCCTACCCCGCTGTCCCCCACCGGGAACCAGGAGGGACCTGGCAACCCTACATAGCATTGTTGTTAGGGTAAAATGGCAGAAGGGAGGTCAATATTGTAAGTTGCTGTGGATCCCCACTGGAGAGAAAAATGCAGTACAAAATTGCTTAATTAATAAATAAGGGGATCAGCCCAAAGTGGCTGGGCAGGGAAAATAAGAATAAAAGATTCAGGGCCAAGACCCACCAGACACTGAAGCAAACAATGCAGCTCTTAATCAACAGAGACTAATGTGGACATGTATATGCCCCTTTGTCATTATCTCCATTGGCTACTATATCAACCTTATTCCAGAGCTCAATTTACTATGCTGACTTTATAACACAATGATTTGACATCACGTTGGAGGTGAGATTCCTCACAAAACCCTCTCTTGTCATGTGGTGATACCGCTGTAAGTTGCACGTGCAAATCTTTTGATTGGGAGGGGAATTAATTTGCAAGTATGAATTATTTATTTCTGTCATTCTGTTGACAGAAAATGGCTGCCTTCACTATGCCGCTTCAGAATCTCCCTTGAACATGCTATTATGTTTGACATCCACATGTAGGGTTGTATGCAACTAGATCAGCAAATACATACACAGGATGCGTTTTTAAAAGTCTGCCTCTGGTTATGGCTGCAAGAAGAAGAGTCCACTGATTGTTATTATAGCTATTCTTCTGAAATAGTAATGATACTATACCTATGGGTAGGATCTTAGAGTTATTTGTGCCAGGATGAGGGCACTCCCTCTGGCAGGTGAAGAGAAGGAGAGCCAGTTTGGTGTAGTGGTTAAGAGCATGGACTCTAATTTGGGAGAACCAGGTTTGATTCCCCACTTCTCCACATGCAGCTGTTCTCTCAAGGGCAGTTCTCAAGAGAGCTCTCTTAGCCCTACCTACCTCACAGGGTATCTGTTGTGGGGAGGGGAAGGGAAAGGAATTGTAAGCCACTCTAGGGCTTCTTCGGGTAGTAAGAGAAATGTTGCAGGGTGGAACCAAGATGGAACCAGGTAGGGAGAGCCCATACTGCTAGAATTCTGGTGCTTCAATCATAGGTCTGGCAGAACACATCTGTGAAACTGCGTTAAGTCCTGCAGGGCCCAGATCTTTCTTAGGAGAGTGTTCCACCAGAACAGCACAAGAGCTGAAAAAGCTCTGGCTCTAACTTAGGCTAAGTGGACCTCCTTCGGGCTGGGGATTGCCAGCAAGTGTTGATCCATCAAGCATAATGCTCTTTGAGGGACATATTGAAGGAGACAGTCCTGAAGGTATGTTGGTCCCAGTCTGCACAGGGCTTTAAAGGTTAAAACCAAAACCTTAAACTTGACCTGGCATTAAACTGGGAGCCAGTGCAGCTGGTAGAGCATTGGTTGTATTTGGGCTCTTGGTGATGTTCCTGTAAGAACATGAGCTGCTGCATTCTGGACCAGTTGGAGTTTCCAGGTCAGTCTCAAGGGTAGCCCTGCATAGAGCATGTTACAGTAGTCCAGCCTGGAGGTGACTCTTGCATGGATCACTGTGGCTAAGTCCTGGGGAACCAGTTGCCTGACTTGACAAAGATGGGAAGATGCTGATCTGGCAATGTTTGTGATTTGGGCCTCCACTGATAATGAGGCATCTAAAATCACACCCAAAGTCATCACTGTTGGTGCTGGTATTAGCAATGCCCCATCAAGAGCTGGGAGTTGGATCCCTAATCCTGACCCCCATGACTCAGGCACAGGACCTCCATCTTTGATGGATTTAGTTTCAGTCAACTCTGTTTTAATCAGCTAGCTAGAGCCTCCAAACCCTTGGCCAAAACATTTGGGATGGCATTCGGCTGGCCATCCATCAACAGATACATTGCCTGACTTGACAAAGATGGGAAGATGCTGATCTGGCAATGTTTGTGATTTGGGCCTCCACTGATAATGAGGCATCTAAAATCACACCCAAAGTCATCACTGTTGGTGCTGGTGTTAGCAATGCCCCATCAAGAGCTGGGAGTTGGATCCCTAATCCTGACCCCCATGACTCAGGCACAGGACCTCCATCTTTGATGGATTTAGTTTCAGTCAACTCTGTTTTAACCAGCTAGCTAGAGCCTCCAAAACCTTGGCCAAAACATTTGGAATGGCATTCGGCTGGCTGTCCATCAACAGATACAACTGAGGGTCACCAGCATACTGGTGACAACCCAGCCTGAAACTCCACACCAGCTGGGCAAGGGGGCACATATAGATGTTAAATAACATAAGAGAGAGAATCACCCCTTGTAGGACACCACATACTAAAGGATAACACAGTGAAACCCTCTCCCCAAGTGCCACCTTCTGTCCCCAACCATGGAGAAATGAGACCAGCCACTGCAAGGCTGTCCCCCATATCCCCAGATCAGCAAGGTGGTGGGTCATATTAAGCACCAATCTGTTAAGCACCAATCTGTCATAATCCAAATGCCTACAAAGATAATCTGTGAGGGTGACCAGTGCCATCTCCATCCCATAGCCAGGGTGGAAGCCAGACTGGAATGGGTCCAGGATAAAAGAATCATCCAGGAAAACCTGGAGCAGTTCTGCTGCTGCTCTCTCAATTACCTTACCCAGAAACAAAAGATTCAAAACTGGGTGGTAATTGACTGGATCAGTCGGATCCAGAGATGGTTTCTTTAAGAGTGGCTTCACCACCACCTTATTTTAAAGTCCCCAGGAAGGCCCCTGAGCTTAGGGACAAGTTGGTAATATCCAACAGGGGGTCGTATTCCATCACTCCTGGCTTTCACCAGCCATGACGGGCATGGTTCCAGGAGGCAAATGGTGGGCTTCACAGCACCCAGGGTCCTGTCAACCTCATCCTTGGAGAGTCAGCTGAAAAGGTCCATCACTGGGCCTGAAGACATCCAAGGGGCCTCCAGTTCCCATACTGTATCAATAGTGGTTGGCAGGCCATGGCGGAGCAACAAGATCTTATCCGCAAAATAGTTCATGAAAGCCTCACCACTAGGGAACTCCAAGGTCCAATCTGACACTACCTTCAGCAGGTGCAACAGGGTATCTGCTGGGTACTAGGTGGTCAGTAAACCAGCCAGATAGCCAGATTCTCTTCATTGTCCCATGCTAGGCCTATACAATCAATGATGGCAGTCTCTGGTGTGGGGAGTGACCTGAAGAAAAAGGACTCTTGAATGAGTATCACCATCCCCCATTCTGAGACTAATGGAGGACCTAAAAGCCGGGGAGGGGGTGTCAGCTCTTTCAGGGCAACTGTCTCACCCTCCCTCACCCAGGTCTTGGTCACACATTCCAGGTCCAACTTTGCAGAGCTACGGTGTTAGTATTAATAGACCTGACCTTACACAGCATCAGTGCTGGAGAAAGGTGTATTTTCCTAGCCCCACTACCAACATATCTCAGGATGGGATGAAGATTGGAAACAGACCAAACATAATCATATTTCCACCTCTTTCCTTCATAAAGCATGGCCAGCATTGGTTCGTATTTGAATGGAAGACTACCAAGGCATACCAGGGTCACTACACAGAGGCATGCAATGGCAAAGCACCTCTGAACATCTCTTGCCATGAAAACCCTATAGAATCATAGAATGTTAGAGTTGGAAGGGACCTTGCAGGTCATCTAGTCCAACCCACTGCACGCTGCAGGAGCATAGCTGAAAGATAGCCCTAGATACCTACAACATACCCAAAATATGGTTGTCCAGCCTCTGTTTGAAAACATCCAGCGAAGGAGCATCCACTACCTCCCGAGACAGACTGTTCCACTGCTCAACCACTCTTACAGTTAGGAAGTTTCTCCTGATATTTAGCCGGTAACGATTCCCTTATAATTTCCACCCATTAGACCTAGTCTTGCAATCCGGAGCAAGAGAGAATAGATACACTCCATCTTCTACATGACAGCCCTTCAAATACTTTAAGACTGCAATCATGTCCCCTTCTCTTTCAAGCCTTCTCTTTCCCAGGCTAAACATACCCAACTCTTTCAGCCTTTCCTCATAAGACTTGGATTCAAACCCTCTCACCATCCTGGTTGCCCTCTTCTGAACACGCTTGAGCTTGTCAGCATCCTATAGAGTTGTGTTGTTCCAGAGGCCATTTTCTTGACTGAGGCAAGGGTTGTTTTTAATGGATTTCAGTGGTCAAAGGAAACACAACAAGGCAAAGTACTGTGATAACACAAATATACTTTAATTTTAGAGAAGAAAACAAACCACAGGTTCCTCCCTTTAGCCACTAGGAATTTCTTACTTCTGTTGCAGCTCTCTCCTGGTCTCTACTTGATACTGTTTCCTCTTTATATCCTGCTTGGGTGTGGCCTCCTAGCATGGATATCACCTGGCAGGCATACTAAGTCAGGCTCTAGTGCTTGCACCTTGCGTTCCCTTATTAGGAAGGGAATTGATCCTGCAGCCACTTGGATGGAACCTAGCTGCCAATATTCTCTAAGCTCGGATAAGGTTCCCTGGCAACACCATTTTTTTCTTCTCCTCCTCCTCCTCCAGTAGTTCTTCTGTGATGGCACTACAGGTTGCCATAAGTGTGTGTGCCTTTGCATATACCATGTAAGTAAAGGTAAAGGTTCCCTTGCTCGAAAGCCAGTCGAGTCCGACTCTAGGGTTGCGGTGCTCATCTCTGTTTCAAAGCCGAAGAGCCAGCGCTGTCTGAAGACGTTTCCGTGGCCATGTGGCCGGCATGACTAAACACCAAGGCGCATGGAACGCTGTTACCTTCCCACCGAAGTGGTACCTATTTATCTACTTGCAATTTCTTGCTTTCAAACTGCTAGGTTGGCAGGAGCTGGAACTAGAGACGGGAGCTCACTCCGTCATGCGGCAACTCGGGTCTTGAACTGCTGAACTACTGACCTTCCACAGCCTGCAGTTCAGCGTCTTAACCACTTGAGCCACCGCAGCTCTATATACCATGTAGCAAGCTGCTAATATTTTCATTACTGAAGATAAAAACACACCCAGCCACTCAGAATTTCTCTTTGCCCTTGCACACCAGTTGGCCCATGTCTGGGGCAAGATGTCCTTGGCTGATGTCTTAGTAACTAATGGGGGGGGGGGCATTTCTAGAAACTAACATCTGAATTTAAATGGTATGTTCCAGATTCCAGATTCACACACTTTAAAGAAGGAGCGACAAGGCACTTTTCAAAATGCCCTTTGGTTACCGCCCAGCAGCAATGAAGTAAATGTGATGTTCCGAGGTGGCTTAGAGGTTAAGATGCTAAGCTGCAGATTGGAAGATCAGTAGCTTCAGTAGTTCGAGACACTAGTGCCATGTGACAGAGTGAGCTCCCATCTCTGGCCCCAGCTCCTGCCAGCCTCCTGCCAAGAAATTGCAAGTAGATAAATAGGTACCGCTTTGGTGGGAAGGTAACAGCATTCTGTGTACCTCAGTGTTTAGTCATGCCAGCCACATGACCACAGAAAAGTCTTTGGACAGAGCTGGCTCTTTGGCTTGGAAATGGAGATGAGCACTGCCCCCAGAGTCGGATTCGACTGGCTTTCGAGCAAGGGAAACCTTTACTTTACTCCATGTCTCGGGTTTTGCACCCAGTTCCATGAGCAGAGAGTCGTCTGTGGTTCTCATAGTCCCTAATTCCCTATGTACATGTGGGGTGCTTCTTTTCCTAGGACAAATGAAATGACTGCATGCACTTGTAGGATTTAATATTGTGCATTTTTTTCAGAGAAGCTATTCTTGGAAGAAAAAACAAATATAATAGTATCTTAATAACAAGCAGAGTACCCTGCAACGTGCTCTATATAAAGGTGATGCTTTTATGGATCCATACAGGAGTATAAGTTCTTAAAACATATAGATTCTTTCAATACAAATATTGGCTTACGTCAAAGCAAATATTCCCAGCTCAGCAGGTAGTTGGTATCTAAATCACTTTCAGACTTCACATAAATACACATGTCAAAGCATTTATCTGGTAATAAAAAAAAGCACTATGCCGTTCAGATAGGGAACTGTCAGTCACTCAGCGGATCTCTTGTTTCCGGCTCATTACTTTCAGCTTCTGACAGGGGTGGAGCTAAAAGAGGGGGTCAGAAATCCATGGCACCTTCCCCCCTCCCCTTTCTCCTTACAATACCAAGTGAATCAAGAGGAGGAGGGAGTCCTCTGTCTGTTTCACAGAGTTGCAAGTAATCCATCAGCATGGAGGTATAGCTGCCAATGGATGAACCTTCAAGGGACTGACTCCTCCCCTGAGCTGAACACCTTTACATTGGTGTTCTCATCTGCTAAAGAACCCTGAATGACAATGAAGATGTCTAACAAACCTAACAGTCCAGTGACCAACATTCCATTCAGGTTACATTCTCCACTCTTCCGTGATGAATCTCGCTGGGTGACCTTAGTTCACCCCTCCCTTTCTGCCTAACCTACCTCAGAGAGTTGCTGTAGGGATCAAATGGAGAAGAGAGAACATATATGCTGCCCTGAGCTCCTCAGAAGAAAGAGAGGAGAAGAATAAGAAATGTCATGATGTAGACCCTGGTGGGGGGCTGTAAACAACAACTTCAACTAGCCTTCTTGGTGAACAGGTCTCCTCAATCCCTACTCACCATTTGAACCATTACACCATACTGATGTACATATATGATCCCATACACAGTTAAATGCAAAGCAAAATAATCGTACACATACAATCACCTTGTTTTGCACTGTTTTATCACCACAGACATGCTAGAGTTGCCAATCTCCAGACAGAGCCTGGAGATTACCAACAATCCCAATACTATAATTTTATTCGTCATGATTGGGTGATGTAATCAGTTTGGTATACGACATGGCTGTTTTTTGCAGTAAAAATCACCTACTTTCATTCTGTAACGATTCTGCTGTTTCATAACTTTATATACTTATATTGTAGATGGTCTCAGTTGTTATTGTTTGTTGTTATAATTGTTACTCTGTGAACTTTCAATAAAGCTTTAAAAAATAAAAAAAGAATGTCAACTGATCTACAGACTACAGAGATCAGTTGGCCTTCTTGGTGAACAGGTCTCCTCGATCCCTACTCACCATTCGAACCATTACACCATACTGACGTACATATATGATCCCATGCACAGTTAAATGCAAAGCAAAATAATTGTATCACCTTGTTTTGCATTGTTTTAATCACCACAGACATGCTAGAGTTGCCAATCTCCAGACAGAGCCTGGAGATTACCAAGCATGTCAACTGATCTCCGGACTACAGAGATCAGTTCCCCTGGTGAAAATCGCTGTCTTTGAGGGCGGTCTGTATGGCTTTATACCCTACTGAGGCCCCTCCCCTCCCCAAATACCACCCTCCCCAGTCTCCTCCCCCAAAGCCTCCAAGGAATTTCCCAACCCAGAGTTGCCTACCCTAAGACATGCACATCAGTAATGTAAAGAAACAAATGTTGCGACCATATGCACAATTAGACCTGACATAGGTGCAAATGCCAGGCGAATTTAGAGGGCGTAATCAGACGACAACATCTGGGAAGTGCCCCACAGCTGTCGGCAACCCGTTCTGCTCTGCTGCAGAAGCGGAGTTAAAAGACACCGGGGGAAATCTGGTAGTAAATGGGTGTGATGGACCACGAATGTTCTTTCCTGTGTCCGATCACTCCAGTGTACGCTCATGGCATCAGGATGGTCTGATCAAGCCATCCTGACTCCGTGCCATTGTTTCCCCCCCCCCTTCACAGTATGCACATCATCGCAAACTCCATAGGGAGGTGTGGAGGTGCGATTTATCGATCCCTTCTTTAAAGTGCATGGGAGGGAAACAGCACAAAAAATGACTCACCCGCAGTTCCGTCTGATCACACACTGATGGACTGCGCCCACAGCTTCAAAGGGAGCTGTGATCACGCAACTGCGGGTCAAATTCCTCCAGAGGATATAGCCTCACTCCCCCCTCCCCCGTTTTTTCTGGCATGTGTGACCGCAACCAAAAAGACATTAAAGAACTGAAGCAAATCTCACCTGTTTGGGTGGGATCCAAAACGGTATCCACTCCTGACACGGGGTAGTCTAGCCTTCACCAAACAGGACCTCTGGCTAGGGATGCCAGCCTCTAGGTCCCCCAGTATTATAGCTCATCTCCAGACTACAGAGATCAGTTCCACTGGAGAAAATGGTTGCTTTGCATAATGGACTGCATGGCACTGTACCCCACTGAGGTCCCTATCCTCCCCAGGCTCCATCCTCAAATCTCCTGGAGTTTCTCAATCTGGATCTGGAAACACTACCCCCCCATCCCCCACCGGTGGCCAGGGGGGACCAGGCAACCCTACCTCTAACAGGAGTTTCATTCCTCTTCCCCAGTTACTACCTCCATAGCAACCTAGTTTCAGGTGGGTAGCTGTATTGAACTGCAGTAAAAGAACAAGATTTTGAGATACCTGAAAAAGGAACCTTTGATTCTTGAAATCTTATACCCTGGTGTTGGTCTTTAAGCTGTAACTGGACCCAAATCCTAGTATCCTAGCTATTCTGTTAGTGACCTGCAGCAGAGAATACCTTTCCATCCAAAGTGTCTTCCTTGCCCTGTATGTGCTTTATGGACTTTATGTGTATAAAGTCGAACTAGCATTCCCAGAAGAAGGAGCTGAATAACCCATCCAATATAGCACACAACAAAGGTACTACAAAGCATTCACTGTTGAACATGCTGACCCAATGGTGCACGCTATACCATACACAATTTGCTACAGACTATCGTTTTCCTCAAATCCCCAGTTTGGTTTGATGTGCGACTGTAAAAAGTTATCACAACGGCTAAGGTCCCCCTCCACTCCACTCCATTTCTCTTTGTTCCTTTCTCCCAACTAATAAGGTACCACTAGAGTATCACAGTGTTGTTTGCAAACATTTTTATGTTTGTTTTCCTTATAAAAGGAGATAATAATGTTATGTTCCAATAATATTAAGTTGCAATGTTATTTGCAAGATTGCAGAGCTTTTAATTTTCTGATTATTTCCACAGTGGGAGTTTCAGCTCAATTTCTACTAAGACACTTCTATCTGTTTCAGTTATTTTTTTTTATTACAGCTAGAAGCAACAATAATTGCCTTTAGCATATGAGTGAGGAGACAATTGCTATCCCTAAAGACTAAAATCATCAGCATGCATTTTTGATGTAATTTTTTTTTGTAAATTAATTGAAGGGTCCCATAAATATATACATATACAAAAAATTGTTTTGTCTGCATGTTCAAAAATATATATCTTAATGTTTCAGACATAAGTGGCCCAGTCCAGAACAAACCCCCCACAGGCTGAAACAAGTTTGTGCAAAGGATCAATTCCACCCTGAAATGGCTGATGGCGAGAGGGAGCCTGCTAACCCTGATGAGGGGGACAGGTATAGCAATCCACACTCCGAGCACTGTGTCTAATGGACTACCAAGAGTCCTATTCATAGGTTACTGTGAACACACAATCTGAGAACAGTATACACATGATTGTTCTTTAAGAACATAAGGGAAGCCAATGTTAGATCAGGCCAATGGCCCATCCAGTCCAACACTCTGTCCCACAGTGACCAAAAATACCAGGTGCCATCAGGAAGTCCAGCAGTGGGGCAAGGACACTAGAAGCCCTCCCACTGTTGACCCCCCCCCCAAGCACCAAGAATATAGTGCATCACTTGCCCCAGAGTGAGAGTTCCTATCTATACCTTGTGGCCAATAGCTACTGATGGATGTCTGCCCCATATGTTTATGTAATTCCCTCTTGAAGCTTTCCATGCTTGTAACCACCACCACCTCCTGTGGCAGTGAATTCCATGTGAATTCTTCACTCTTTGGGTGAAGAAGTACTTCCTTTTATCTGTTTTAACCTAACTGCTCAGCAGTTTCGAGTGCCCACAAGTTCTTGTATTGTGAGAAAGGGAGAAAAGTACTTCTTTCTCTACCTGCTTTATCCCACACATAATCCTATAAACCTCAATCATGTCACCCCTCAGTCATCGTTTCTCCAAGCTAAAGAGCCCCAAGCATTTTAACCTTTCTTCATAGGGAAAGTGTTCCAACCCTTTGCATGTGCATCAAATAATTCTCTTGTTACAGTCAACGCATGCACTGCTGAATGTGTGATACTATGATCAGAAACTGGTCCCTAGTTTCACTGATAAAGTAAATGCACATTGGCTCTTTCTTACACACAGATGTACACACGTACAGGCAGAATTTATATTGTGTTCACTGTAACATGCCAACAGGACTTAGATGAGAGTGGCGGATCTGTATTCAGATTTCACTAGTATTTTTTGAAGCTGAAGTGGTGACTGGGGCTGCATGGGTGAGGAGAGGTGAACTCATGAAACTGCCTTAGAGTTGCCAATTCCTGGTTGGAAAATTCCTGGAGACTCGGAAGTGGAGCCTGGGGGAGGGAGGGGTTTGCAGTGGGACCTCAGTGGTGTATAATGCTATAGAGTTCATCCTCCAAAGCAGCCATTTGCTCCAAGGGAATTGACCTCTGTCATCTGGAGATCAGTTGTCAGCCTGGAGAATGGAAACCCTACTTATACTGAAGCAGGCCCTTAGCCCATCAAAGTCAGTGTTGTCTTCGACTCAGACTGGCAATGGGTCTCCAGAGTCTTAGGCAGAGGTCTTTAATGTTACCTACTACCACATTCTTTAACTGGAGATGTCATGACCCTCTACATGCCAAGCCGAGACTCTACCACTGAGATACAGCTCAGTCTTTAAGGATCACTAACATGGGCCCCGGTCACACGGGAGGATTTGCCCCATGAAATGGACGGGTTGAGGGCGGATTAAACCAGTGAGATCAGATGCCAACATCTGGCAAGCGTCGCACACCCGCCCCCAACCCGTCCCTTCCGGCCGAGGATGCGGATCTAAAAGAGAGTAGTGAAAGGGCATTACCTACTAGATGACGCACAGCAATGACGGCCGTGGGATCGCCAATGCGCGGTTATCCTGTGGTATGTGTGGTAATAGCGAAGTGTGCATGCGCACAACTGCTGCGGCTGGCCCTCCTCACCCTTCTTAGAGTCACTTTCCCTGCAGCATGTGATCACAGCTGCCAGCAGAAGCACAGAGCCTCGGGGGACCTGTCTGATCCCACTGCCACGCTTCGGTTTGTTCCAGCTCTAAAAAGCTGCACTTCTGCAGCGGCTTTTCCTGCTCGTGTGACCGGGGTCATGGTTTCTCCAAACAAAACCAAACAGTCCTCTGCTGTTACTAGGCATCCATTTTGTTTTATTATTTTAAAAACAGTGGAAGGGCCATTTTGATTAATGAAACTATGGGGCCTAGCTGAAGAACTCAGCTCCTTTCTCCCTTCCTTATAGAGTCCCCATTCTAACCATCTGAGCCCCCATGTGGCCACAGCTTCTAAAAACACTGAGAAGACTCCATCTCCTGGTATTGTGAGTAGTCAGACCTTACACAGTGGCGTAATGAGACTTAATGATATCAGTGGTGGCTACCTCTTGCATTCCGTTACCTTTTGACCCCAGTATTTATGGATTTTCTTTGTGCCCATGTCTGTCTGTCTGATAAATGAGGACACTCTTCATGCATCTGCTAAGTGAGCTCTACTTTATGAATGCCAATGCATAATAAATCCATTAGTGTTTAAGTAGGGTGCAATAAGACTCTTTTATGTTTTGCTGTTGACAGATTAAGATGGCTTCCCCTCTGGAATTGGTCTAATAGAGTAGACAGAAGAGAAGCTCTGCTGGATCACATTGGTGATCCATCTGATCCATAATTCTGGTTTCCACTGTGGTCAACTAGATGCAAAAAAGCAGATATATAGAGGACAGAGATACCTTTGTTGCGGCCCACCAAGAACTAGTAGTCAGAAGTGTGCTACTTCTGAACACTGCAGTTCTATATAGCTACTGTAGATAATAGCTATTGATAAACCCAGTGGTTCTCAAACTTCTGATAGCTCTGGTCTCAGTTACACATGACACTGGCAGTTCCATGAACATGTCAATTTTCCCCTAAATACCACACTGGGGGGGGGGACCCCAGTTCTTAGTGTGACCGTAGCACAAGTGGTAGGGGGTTACTGTTTGTCTTAGCAGAACATCCTCTTGTGACCATTTCAGAAGAAGAATATAGACCGGAGATACCAAAAAGGTATTGTCCTCCCCCTGTTGATTGTTTAAAGGGGGGGATGTGAGGAGCTGTGTTCCCATGATTTCCAGCATTTTGTAGATCTGCCCACTTATTTTCTGTTAAATTGGAGGTACACTCATTCACTCACTTTCCAGGGAATTATCTACCTTGGAGGAGCCCACGCCAGTATTTCCTGATGAGTCATTCATCTGAGCGACTCACTGCAAGCCACTTTTTGTAAGTTGTTTTGGGTCACTCTGCAGTAAAAAAATCGATCTAACAATATTTAAATTTAAAAAATATGGAGATTCTCAGGGTAAACCTCAACCTGAGCCAGTTCTAGCCAGGCTCATATCTGAATGGACCAAGCTTATCTCACATTCCAGCCAGCTTTTGTAAATCAGTGGAATTTGATTTTTGAATTCCCACCACCGACACTTCAAGCACATCCCTTATCACATCCTTATGGATCACAATGACAGACATAGTCAAAAGGGAGCTGGCATAGTACAAAGGGAGCTAATCCCCAATGCCAAGAAAATGTGTTTAGGATACAATAGGGAATTGTGATAATTGAACTTAACTTGCTAGGCGCCCTAGTATAGCTTCCAGTTTGCCATCAGGTGATTAATTAAGGAAGCCCTGGATGTTGTCCTATGTGGCTGCTCTCATTGTACTAATGGTCCTGTCACTTCTCGCGAGATCAAAATAATGGCAATTACTGAGGATCTTCTGTTTAGTAGAACCAAAATGACTTGAATGCAAAGATGTCAGATGATTCCAAGCTACAGTGTCAAAGGGTACAAAAGGCCTGAATCAGGTACAAATACTGGTTCTGTCTGTCTAGATAGCAATCTATTATTCCTCTAGGGGTTTGGGATAGTATGTACAGGTTTGACTGCCTGCATTTCCCCCTCACAGCAACCCTGTGAATTTGGTTAGGCTGAGAGAGGGTAAGTGGACCAAGGTGACTCACTAAACTTCACAGTAGAGTGGGGATTTTAAGTTAGATTTCTCCAGGCCACTCCAACCAGGATATTATACTGGATCATTCATTCATTCATTCATTTATTTGATTTCTACCCCACCCTCCCAGCCAAGGGCAGCTCAAGGCAGCTTACATAAAAATCAGCACATAGCTTACAATAAAACGTAAAGTATAAATTAACAATTATAAAGCCATTTAGTAAAGTGCTAGTGACAGTGATTTCATAATGACTGCTGTTCAATTCTCTCTTCTCACACTCAGTTCTTCGATCTTCTTTGATTGTCTTTCTGGCGATTGGCTTAGGTAATTGTTGGGATTCCAGGCTCGGCTCTCAGTTCTTAACGGTGGTGGTGGCTTCAAAAGCCTGGTGGAAGAGCTCCATTGTACAGGCCCTGCAGAACTGTAAAAGATCCCGTAGGGCCCTGATCTGCTCTGGGAGCTCCTTCCACCAGAGAGGAGCTGCCACTGAGAAAGCCCTGGCCCTAGTTACCTTAACGGTGGTGGTGGCTTCAAAAGCCTGGTGGAAGAGCTCCATTGTACAGGCCCTGCAGAACTGTAAAAGATCCCGTAGGGCCCTGATCTGCTCTGGGAGCTCCTTCCACCAGAGAGGAGCTGCCACTGAGAAAGCCCTGGCCCTAGTTACCGCCACTTAATGATATATGACATTCAGGGCAATCTTGAACAGAGGTGTACTCTTCTAAAGCCACTGGTGTCAACAGGCTTAAAAGGATATGACTTGGGCTGCAGTCACACACAGTAAAAAAATCCAGTTTCAATCCACTTTCAATGCACTTTCCGACTGAAATTTTACTGTGTGAACTGGCAAAATCCAATTCGAAAGTACACTGACAGTGGATTGAATGAATTATTTAGGGTGTGTGACGGCAGCCTATGTTTAACATTGTACTGCTAACCAATGCTCCCTCTAAGCTGTGGAGTCTTGTGAGCAAAAATTCTACTTTGTGAGTCACTGGCATTAAGGTTGTGAGTGAGCGCTTTGGCTACTGCATAAATTAGTTTGCTCTGGAGCCATCCTTCCTGAGCTAAGACAAAAAAGTGTGAGCTGGAGGCTAAAAAAGTGTGAGCCAGCTCACACTAACGCAGCTTCGAGGGAACACTGCTAATTACTTATATGGGCAAAAGTCATTTGTTTAGGACACTAGGAGAGTCTTGGGGCAATGCTGTCTTGAAAACCAAAAGTGGCCTAAATCCTGTCTTCCCTTTGTTTTCTGAAAGTCAGTGGCATCTTCTGGACAGTGCTTCTGTGTGTGTGTGTTGGGGGGGGAAATGCCAGTACTCATACATAAGGTTGCCAGGATAGCCACCAATTCCCCCTCAGGACTTGGGAGAGCACCCTAAAAAGGGTGCTGGTATTCAGTACCAGCAAGTTCCCCCACAAAAAAAGCCCTGCTAGAGAGTGGTGTAGTGGTTAAGAGTGGTAGACTGTGATCTGGAGAACCAGGTTTGATTCCCTGCTCTTCCAGATGAAGGCTGCTGGGTGACCTTGGTCACAGTTCTCTCAGCCGCACCTACCTCACAAAGTGCCTGTTGTGGGGAGAGCAAGAGAAGGTGATTATAAGCCACTCTGAGACTCCTTAAGGTAGAGAAAAGCATGATATAAAAACCAATTCATCTTCTTTTTTTCCTCTGCCTCTAGATCATATGAAGGCATGCAGCATTAATTGAAGGAACCTTCTCTCATTGAGTAATTATCAGACAACATTAATTTTCTTTACAGCATAGGGCTGATCCTGTACAAAAGAAATATTTCTTTGTTGGTTGCTCTGCCCCCCAAAAAGACATGGGAAAAGAGACAGACTTCCCTGTAATTCTTCCTAATTACTTTAATGCCTTTCATTTTATTTTAGTGTTTTCAGTTTATAGAAACAACATCAGTGTGTTCCCAGTTTTAATGGTGATAAAACTCCCACTTCCCCCTCCCTTCCTGAAAATCTTCACTATATGGTTATAAATGCCAGAAATAATTAGACAAAATGTGTGTGAAAAAACATAAAATTGAAACAATGTATCTTTTTTATAATGGAATCAGTTTGTCTGATTATCTCAAACTATGTACATCTCCAACTGCTCAAGAGGATCATTAGAGCTTATGAAGATCAAACTCTATTTTTTCTGCTTCATACATCCTGGACAACAATATTGTCTCCACAATCATTACATGTTGTCTGTCTTGATAAATATATGTTAAGATTCCTCGAGCTACACTGAATTTGGAATGTGGAACACATTAGAAAAATGTGTGTCT
>NW_015176466.1:803460-830920 GCF_001447785.1 Gekko japonicus | reverse complement strand
CCAGGCTAGCCCAATCTCATCAGATCTCAGAATCTAAGCAGGGTCAGCCCTGGTTAGTGCTTCGATGGGAGACCACCAAGGAAATCCAGGGTTGCTATGCGGAGGCAGATGATGGCAAACCACCTTTGTTTCCTTGAAAAACATATGGGGGTTGCCATAAATTGGTTGCAGCATGGCGGAACTTTCTGCCACCAATATGACTGCCCATCTGTTGCCAAGGTGGAAGGTGGCCCTCTCTGTGGCCTATTTAAGACAACGTGATCCAGCATTGTCAGCAGCACGTCAGCTGGATTTGAAAACTTGGATTAAAATTGTACTATAACTATTACTGTTGTTTTACTACTGCTGCTATTGGTTTGCATTATTCTTGTTGTTGTTATGACTGACATGGTGCTGGAGCCAAAATCTTCCTTCCCCATGTGGAAGGGAATTTACACTTATGTAAATAAGGGGAATGATTTCTGCAGTTTCCTCTTCCCAGTTTGCCTCCTCATACCACATACCACACCATTTCTGAGAGTTACAGGAAGGCAGAATCAGTGAATACAGAAAGGCAGAATCTGTGAATCTTGCAATCAAGGCAGCATCCATACGATGCGGGTTCAGAGGGTGGACTCTATGGACATTCCTGCTCCCTCTCCTCCTCAGACTCTGTTCTCTCTAGGCTCAACCCTCAGATCTCCAGGAATTTCCCAACCTGGAGTTGGCAACCCCATGTAACTATCATTCACTTTCTGTCTTGTCTTGACCAGCTGTGAATACTGTAGTGCCACTTTAGCACAATATGCAATGATGCAGCCACAAATTTTATTCTGTGTGCAGAATTCCACTCACAGTTCTTTGAATCTAACCTATATGACTTACTGCTAGGCCTTTTACAGTCACAGGAACACAAAGGACTCTGCCTGAAGGCTTACAGTTGGAATCATGACGCCCCAGCGTGGGGCCCGTGGCTGACATGGTGCCCGCCAATGGGTGTTCTGTCTCTTCAACAAAGCACCCCTTCCCCAAAGCAACAAGCCCAAAACAGCTTTCCTCTGCATCATTGGATCAAGGTCTTCAGAAGAAACCAGGAGGCATCACCTTTAAATCAACCCTGACTGTTCCCTGGAAGGCCAGATAATGAAACTGAAGCTCAAATACTTTGGCCACCAAATGAGAAGGGAGCACTCCCTGGAGAAGACCCTGATGCTGGGAAAGATTGAAGGTCAAAGAAGACGGGGACGGCAAAGGATGAGATGGTTAGACAGTGTCATCGATGCAACGAACATGAAGTTGAGCAAACTTCAGAGGATGGCGGAAGACCGGAAGGCCTGGAGGGAGCTGGTCCATGGGGTCGCAAAGAGTCGGACTCGACTGTGCGACTGAACAACAAATGAAAACTATTACGAAGTAATTACTTCATATACTGCCTTTTTCTCCAGTGGGAGTGGCTTTAGTTTAGCTGTATAAAACGGGAAAGCAGATAGATCAGTCTCAATTCCACATTTGCTAAAAGCAAGATTAGCAAAGACCAACTTCATGCAGTGGTGAGGGAGAAGCACAATCAAATGTGTAAAACCACTTTGCAAATTAAATGGTACTATTTAGATGATAAATAGTTATAGCAACACTAGCTGCAGCGGAAACATTTGTCTCGTAAAGCACCTCAGTGCAAGAAGGCTTGTATTAGAACCACCTACTGAGGCCTGCCACCGCCAGCCCTCAGCAATTTACCTCATTCTCACTGTGCTGTATCTTCCTCGACGAATATCAAGGCTGGGTTGTCACCAATATGCAAATGACACGCAGCTCTATCCAGCCGATCCCAGAGAGGCTGCAGAAACCCTGAACTGGGGTGTGGAGGCAGTTTTGGAACAGAAGAGAACTAACAAGCTGAAGTCAGAGTTCTCTCAGAACTCTATCAGACCCACCAACCTCACAAGGTGCCTGTTATGGGGAAAGGAAGGGAAGGCTGCTTTGAGACTCCTTAAGGTAGAGAAACGTAGGTTATAAAAACCAACTCCTCTTCTTAATACTGACAAAACGGAAGAGCTATTGGTGTGTGGGGGGGAGGTCTGGCCTGGGACAGAAGGTGTCACCCATTCTGGATGGAGTTGCTCTCCCCTTGAAGGAACATGCCCGTAATCTGAGGGTGCTCTTGGACCCAGGCCTATTGCTGGAAAATCAGGGGGCAGGTGTGGCCAGGAGTGCCTTTTACCAATTTCATCTGGTTATCCTGTTTCATCTGGTTAGCCACTAGCAGCCTTTTCTGTGGCCAATTACAATTGATCTCCAGATGACCAAGATCCGTTCCCCTGGAGAAGATGGCTGCTTTGGAAGGTGGACTGTATAACATCACACCCTACTGAGTACCTTCCACTCCTCAAACCCTGCCCTTCCCAGGCTACTCCCCCCCCCCAAATCTCTAAATATTTCCCAACCCAGAGCTGGCAACCCTATTTTGTGGGCACTATGGTGCATGCCCTGGTCACATCTAGATTAGATTACTGTAATGCGCTGTATGTGGGGCTACCCTTAAGAAGTGTTCAGAAACTTCAAAGGGTACAGAATTCTGCAGTGTCTAGAGCGTCTCTTGATGTGATGACATCTCTTGCAGGTTGCACCAGAATTTGTGTCCTCAGGCCAGGGGTGGCGATAGTGCCCCCTCATTTCACTGGCTATTTTTCTGCTGGTCAGGTGGTGGGCAGTGGCAGCAGGGGCTGAGAGCTCTGTCAGCTTCAGCAGGCTTGGCATTAGCTAGGGTTAAAAAGGGAGTAGAAAGGGTTTTGTAGCATGGTTGTGCTGTCCAAAGACCATTCAGGCATCACTCCTTTTACTGGTACCTGGTATTCTGGACGCGGTACTCCATGGTGTCCTCCTCTACCAACCTCATCATGGTTGATTCATTTCAAACATGGATACGTTGCCTCTTCAGAGGCCTGCTGGATTAAGGATGATTGGTGAAGGATGAATTCACGAAAAGAGGCTCCCAGGTTTTTTTGCACTGGCTACCAATGGATGTGTTTCTTTTGGTTTATGTGTTTCATTTAGGGTTGCCAGGTCACTCTGTCTCACCAGCAGGGGACTTTGGGGATGTTCCTGGAGTGGGTGGGGCATCACGTGACATGCTGACATCTCCCAGAAGTGTCGTCAGTGCATTGGTGATGTTTGGGGGCGATGCTCTGCTTTTTTAGGCAAAACTCTATGGTAAAAGCAACCTCAAACCATAGAGTTTTGCCCAAAAAGCCGAGTGTCACACACACCCCGATGTCACCAATGTGCTGACATCACTTCCAGGTGATGCTGTTTGGGGGGATTCTTCCCCCGCCGGCCAGCTGGTCTGCAGCAGGTTGGAGCTCACAAAAGCGGGGGAACCCCCGCTCAGACCTGGGGAATGGCAAGCCTAGTTTTATTTAGAGATGTAAATCACAGCTGGTGATGATTTTTTAGATAAGAGACTCTCAAACGGTTTGTTGATCTAGTTCAGCCACATCATGGCAAAAAGCACAGTAAGTATAAAAAAAATGACAACCCTAGAGTTTGGGGACCCAAAGCGGCTTACATCATTCTTCTCTGCTCCATTTTATCCTCACAACAACCTTGTGAGGTAGGTTAGCCTGAGAGGGTAAAACTGGCCCAAGGTCACCCAGAGAGCTTCTATGGGATTTGAACCCATGTCTCCCAGACATGCTTAACCACTGTACCATGCTGGCTAGTTCCCCCATTAGGCAATTTCATTTTTTCTTGTAGGGACCAATGGGCCTCAGCTAGTGTAAACCAAGTTTTTATGGTCAAAAAACCAACCGTCCCTTTCTTTCCAGATCAATAAACATTCCCAAGCCTGCTTCAACCAACCAAGGAAGACTTCTGGAAGGCTCGGCTGAACCAGGTCAAAACACTCTAATGCGGTATCCTCCCCCTTTTTAGTTTGCATTTCCCACTTGTCTGTCCCAGTTTGCATCAGACCAATTAATAAATATCTGTCTCTAACAGGTCTCTGGATAATACACAGCAGCACTGGCCTGTGTGGCTGAGCATTAAACAGGGACCATTAAAGCGTCAGCTCATATCTCTTCTCCAGAACGAGAGTCCCTTTAACTCCTCACATTCTTTTCTATACTCAAATATATAAACAAGATAATTTCAGGATGTCACAGGGGATGTATCATGCACACGTCTCCCCATTACATGCACAGCTCATAACAGCTTCACTATCTGCCTAGGCACATGTAAACATATGTACACATAAAATAATAGAGAATGAAAAGGATGAAAAATGTGTTTGAAAATGTGACTATTTATCGTCACTGGGCATTTGTATCAGCACCTCCCAAAAGATGACATGGGACAACCATATTTGAGTTAACTGGGGTTTATTAAATGCCTGATCTTCACCATCACACTATTCACTCAACTTTAAGGGCGGCCAGCTAGGGAGGCCATGATGTTTTCATCAAAGTTGTTCAAAGTTGAACTTAACTCATTTTACTGTGGCAATAGGGTTGCCAACCTCCAGGTGGTGACTGGAGATCTCCTGGGATTACAACTGATCTCCAGGTGACAAAGAACAGTTCACCTGGAGAAAATGGCTGCTTTTGAAGGGTGGAGTGTTATATCTTGCTGAGATCCCTCCCCTTCCCAAACCCCATCCTCCTCAGGATCTACCCCCTCAATCTCCAGGAATTTCCCAACCTGGAGTTGGCAACCCTATGTGGCAATCAGATATGAACTGATTATTGGATCTATTTGGTTTGGCATTGAATTACTCAAAGACTGTAGAGCTCCCCCCCACCCCCATGCTGTTGATCCAAACAGACTGGCAGCTATTAACATCCCAGAAGACTATTTGGACAAACCCTGAATGGTAGGATTATTTTTTAAACACAGCATATATTTATGGCTAAGGATTTGTATTTATTTATCTAACCAATTGTAGCATAGTGGGGGGTGGAGCAGAACTCGATTGTGCTATGTGAGAATGTACATGTGTGAGACAGCCAGTTGTGTGGTACTATACTGTTAGGAAATAAGGGACATTTGAAGCAACTTGCTGAATGGCCACAAACAGGTGAATAGTCCCTTGAAAAATCAACTCACAAACAGGATGTGAGCTGAACCAGTGGTTCTTTGATTATCCTCTTTTAAAAAATCTAAATAACCCTGTCCTTATATATAAATGTGTTTTTGCATGGCAACATTCTATGTTTGCCAAAATCAGTTGGCTGCCTGAACTGCCCATCAGAAGGTGTGCCTCAGTCCCACCCACAGAGCCAGCTCCTGCCAACACTCCAATCCGAACAGTTTACCTCAGCAGCCAAGCAGCCATTTGCCTGGCCAGGTTGGTACTTGGACGAGAGACCTCCAAGGAAGAATCTGCAGAGAAAGACAATGGCAGACCACCTATGTGTCTCACTTGCCTTGAAGGACCCTTGCTGAATTCTCCATAAGTTAGTTGCCACTTGTTGGTACTTTTACACACACACACCATCTTTGGGCCCTCAAGGCAGTAAACAATTTAAAGAGAATGCAAATTAACTTGTAAACAACAGTACATATAAATAAAATTGCCAATTGAAAACAAATAAGAAGGTAGGTCCATGAAGGCCAAGAAGGCCAGACGAAAAAGTAATGAGGCAGAATGTGATAATCGGGGGGAGGGGCAGATGACGCTCCCCAGGGAAGGAATTCTCAGTGCTTCCTTCAGGGCAGAAAATGGTAGCTTCAGAGAGCAAACTTTGTGGTATACCATAGATCTTGGTGACATCCCTTTCCAAATATTCCCCTCCACAGTCACAGGCCCCAAATCTCCAGGAATTTCCTCTCAGCAACAGCCTTTAGATAGCAATAGAGGATGACACAATTAGAGATTTGGCTTCCGATAAGGAGGTCTCAAGCATGTGACTGCAATCCCATTTCTTTTTTAGTTCATTGGGTTACTCTAGAGTATTTATTTATTTATTAAGTGGTTGGGTTAGGGAGGGAGCTGGCACCTCAGTGAAAAGCACAATCCCAGCAGGCCCTGCCAGAAGCCTGCCCTTTCAAGTCCCGCATCTCTAAATTAACATGATGGGCAAACCAATCAATCCCAGAGATGGCTCTGAAGTCGGAAATGATTTGAAATGGAGCAGGAACGAGAACCGCTTGCCGCTCGCTTCCTATAGGCACTTTTAAACAAACAACATCTTAGAATATTCATGACAGCTGACAGGTGAGGGAGGCTCATTCGCTCAATGCTGGAAAGATCCAGTCGGTTCAAAGCACAAATGCATTTCTGTTTTAATTTGTGCTATCGATTCGGGGTGGAATTAAGTATGCAAAAAGGACAGCCCCCCTTTTTATACAACGATTTTTTTTAAAAAAAAATATTCATTGTTCCTATCTCAGTAAGAAAGCATGTACCTTATTCCTTCTTGTCTTTACCTTTGAACTGCAGGTGATTGTTCAGCGATGTTACAGGACAGAGATACACTTGTGAAATATTCAGGAGGCTGATGTCTTTGCAGCCCCATGGGACCTGTGAAGAGCTCCTTCCCCCCCCCCCACATCTCTCTCAGACTTTAAATAATGAGCAGCAGAAAAGGTATGAGACAACATGTCTGTGTGTCTCTTTTGAAATCTTTTTTCCCCTCCATTACCTTGTTATCTATGCTCAAGAGTCGCAGGTATTCAAACAGTTCAGAGTATATCCACAGAAGAACAAAAAGAAATGCCCAGCAAAGGATATTACCAGAAGACGTAGCCCTTAGGTCCAGATCCACTAAGTAAAAATCCAATTATTAGTATGATATAGAGAAAAGAAAGCATTTGGGGGAAAACTTTATGGGAATATGGGGAGGGAAAAGTGTACTAATCACCACAGTAGCTGCTGAAATTTCAACTAAACTAAAATTCAAAGTAAATTTGGGGGCGGAATGCTCTCCTCAGACTAAACATCCAAAGAATTTTTGAGGAAAGTCAAAAGAGTTTCAATAATACTATAGGTAATCCTCAGGGAAGCTCCTGACCGTCCCTCGGCTGTCACCGAGTTTCACAATTAAAAGCAAATGTGGAAGTTTGTCTTTAGGCGAAGCATCTGTGGAGAGGGAGAAAGGTGAAACCGCACCTCACGAGAATGCTCTGCAACTGGCTCGCTCCACTTTTGTTGAAATGCTGCTGTGAGGCTCTGCCAGTCAGTTTGGGGCAGCAGCAGAGGGGAGGAGGGATTTCCTCTCCCCTGCCCTGGAAACATTGGCAGCTCCCAGCAATCGAAAAACGAATCAGGAGATCCAAACAACGATTTCCCACACAACGACGGAAGCCAACACACGTGTCGATAAGATAAGCTAATTTGTCAGACAGGTATGGCACGTTTCGAGTAATAACATTTCAGGAGTGAAAAATACTGGGCCCGGACCAGTACTTGAACCCTGCATTTTATATCACAAGATTTTCGCTAGTCTTCCTAGTAGTTCGCTAGTAGTTGTTATCATGTAAAAAATATGGTGTTCTGTAAGGAATTAATGTACCCAACTAGGGCATCTCAGCACAATAGACTTTAAGAGTCATATGAAAGTATCTTATGCCGATTCACACTAAATCATCTACTCCAGTATTGTCTATTCTGACCATCAGCTGTTCTCTAGAGTCTTTCCCAGGCTTAATTACCTGAGATCCTTTAAACAGCAATCCCAGAGAATAAACTTGGGATATGACACCTGAAAATCATGTGCCATGTCACTGGGCTTCCTACCCTTTCTTTTACCTTGATGTGCTGTCACTGATATATCTGGGATATCATATTGACTATAAATGACAGTTTCATAAACCAGCATGGTACAGTGGTTAGAGTAGCAGGCTAGGTTACGAAAAGCCCAGGTTCAAATTCCCATCCTATAATGGAGTGATGTTGGGCTCTGTCTCAGCCTGGCACAGGGTTACTGTTGTGAGAATAAAAGGAGGAGGGACAAATGACACTGTAGCCACTACAGGTCCCCATTGTGGAGAAAAGTGGTCCATAAATATCTAAGTAAATAAATAAATAAGCTATGGCAAAAAGAGAGAAATTCAAGGGGTATAAAAATGTGTTGCTATTCCATGAAAGGACAGAATTGTATATATTTTTTAACATTCCTCCTTGGGAATGTCGGGCTTTACAGCCAGTCTATCCAGTTCCATGACTGAGTTGGCAAGATGGAACTTATCACCGTTTCCACTATTTTCATGATCACATTTCCTGATTATGAAAGTAAAGGGTATAGCACTTTTTTTGTTGTTGACTAATTATTTACGGATGTTTTATGTATGTTTTTAATTGCATGTGTATGCATTTATGTAAGCCGCCCTGAGCCCGCCTTGGTGGGAAGGGCGGGGTATAAATCGAACTAATAAAATAAATAAATAAATAAATTTGCTGCATGGCCTCTGGTACTGCAGAGGTACTCCACCTTTACTCCAACCATCTCATGCATTTTCATATCCCTTTTACTGATGCTTATAGAACCAGTGCTTTCCCACACTGTTGCCTCAAAAGCCATTCATTCATTATTTCAACAGACTAAGAGTCATTGCGACACAAGTGAGCATGGATCAAGTCAAAGGTACAGCTGACTCATCTGAGTATGATATATGATTTGTTTGCTTTATATTATCTGGTAAATTCATAAGGGATGTACATGTTCATGCATGGTAAAATGGAACACACATTCTCTTTCTGATAGTAAAATCTAATCTTAATGAAGGCCAAAAGAGTGTAAACTCACCTCAGCTTTTGGGACGGCAACCAATTATTTCTGCCCACTCTATCATGGGGAAAGTAGACATGAGGATAATTTTTGGCTACCCACCAAAATGGCAACCAACAAGTCCAATCCCCTTTTTCTTATAACATTTTGTTCTTGGAGGCCGTTATACAATATGTTTCCCAGTCCCAAATGTGATGTATATATGTATTCACTTAAGCAAGTCCACAAGAACTAGTTTATGTTTCCCCCTCAAGACCTAGTATGGTCAGGCCTCTCTCAGGTCTTGTTCTGTATGTATGCTGGTTGAAGCCTCCCAGCTTTGGTGTATTAAAGTTCTCTGTCTGTAAGCATTCTCTCTCAGCTGGAAGCAATAATGAGACCTGTTGTTAAAGCCAGCAGAGTCTCCTGTATGCTGGCTACAGAGCATAGGGTTGCCAGTCAGGAGTCCTTGGTGGGTGGGATCACATGGGGGGGCAACGATGATGCACAATGCTATGATGTCACTTCCGGGTGAGTATCCAGAAGTTGTGTCACAGCATCGGCAAGGCTCCAAGAATTTCCCAAAGCTTTATGGTAAAAAGCAGAGATTTGGGGGATTTCTAGAGCATGGCTGACACCATGGCATCACTTCTGAGTACTCGCCCAAAAGTGATTTCATGACATTGCACACTGTCACCCCCCACACACACACATTTTGCTCATGCTGCTTCTTTATATAATAATAATTTAAAATAATAATAATAATAATAAGGGCAGGAGCCAGAGCATGAAGGACAGAGAGTGGAAGGCAACCTGGTAACCCTAACAAAGCGGGACGGAAGGGTGATATAAAGGAGAATAGGTAAACTCACCCCTACCCACCATACCTCAGGATACTACAGCAACCAGCTACAGACAATAATGTGGAACAGGAAAATGTGACTGCAATTATGTTGCATTGCCCATTTCAGGAATTTGGGTAGAAGGCAATATAAAGAAAAGTCAGTCTGTAGTTGATTTATTCAACAGAACTATTTATTTATTTATTTATATAATTTTTATTTTTATTTATGCATTTGATTTCTAGACCGCTACGACCTCGAAGGGTCTCTGAGCGGTTTACAATTCAATTTAAACCTTATCTAGGGCCACATTTTATCAAGGGGGATGGCTGCCTATCCACACCCAGGCAGCAGGGCTTGATGATTTTTTCAGCGTGGTCGGCTCTTGGCAGGCGCTCCACCTCCGGTCTCCTGGGGCAGGTCTTCCAGCGGCTTCCGGCAGGTCCATTGCTCGGTGCGCGGCTCGCCAGCTACTGCTCGGCCAACGTCCGTTTCGGCTCCTCCGTGCCGCGCCGACACGCTGCCGCACCTCAAGGCTCTGTCTCCGCCTCCCAGCGTCGCACACAAGGCTCCCGTCATCACGCCGCCGCCACACACAAAATCAAATTTATACCCTGCCCTCCCCGCAAAGCAGGCTCAGGGCGGCCACCCTCCCCATAGGATCGGGCCCAGGGCAGTGTACATCAAAGGTCTCTTACACAAATATAATAAAACATTAAAACCATAAAACTATACAATAAATTACCAATCAGAAGGCGATGAAGCTGTCGTACTGTGCTGCTGCCTCACAGGGGAAGAGGCAGGAGAAGTAGGAGTGCCAGACAGATGGGAAACCATCGCCGTCCTCAACTGAATGCCTGGCAGAACATCTCTGCCTTACGTACCCTGTGGAACTGTATTAAGTCCCACAGGGCATGGGTACCACTTGGCAGAGAGTTCCACCAGGCTGAGGCCAGGGCTAAAAATTCCCTGGCCCTGGTTGAGAGCAGCCAGATGTCTCTCGGGCCAGGGACCATCAGCAGATTCTTATTCGCAGAGCATAATGCCCTTCAGGGGTTATACCAGGAGAGGTGATCCCGAAGATACATGGGTGCCTGACTGTTTAGGGCCTTAAAGGTTACCATAACCTTGAACCTGATCCAGTACTCCACCGGAAGCCAGTGCAGCTCACAGAGCACAGGATATATGTGCCATGCACAGAGTCCCCGTAAATACGCTGCTGCAGTCTTGATTAGTTGGAGTTGCCGGGTCAGAGTTAGGTATGTAGAGTGAGTTACAGTAGTCCAATCAACCCGAAGATACATGGGTGCCTGACTGTTTAGGGCCTTAAAGGTTACCATAACCTTGAACCTGATCCAGTACTCCACCGGAAGCCAGTGCAGCTCACAGAGCACAGGATATATGTGCCATGCACAGAGTCCCCGTAAATACGCTGCTGCAGTCTTGATTAGTTGGAGTTGCCGGGTCAGAGTTAGGTATGTAGAGTGAGTTACAGTAGTCCAATCTGGAGGTGACCATTCCATGGATTATAGTGGTTAGGTCAGGGCGCGACAGATAGGAAGCCAGTCGCTTGATCTGGCACAGTTGAAAGAATGTCAGTCTTGGGCCTCCATTGAGAAGGAGGTATCCAGAACCACACCCAGGCGCCTGATGTTTGTTGCCAGGGACAAGGGCACACTCTCAAGAACCGGGAGATGGCACCCCAGTCCTGAGTTGCCCCTCCCCAGCCAAAATCTTCCATCTTAGTCGGATTCAGTTTCAGCCGGCTCTACTTCAACCATCCCACCACAGCCTCCATACCCTCAGCCAGATTTATTTGGGTGGTGTCCAGCCACCCACCCATCAACCAATATACCTGGATGACATCAGTGTACTGGTGACAACCCAGCCTGAAACTCTGTACCAGTCGGGCAAGGGGGTGCATATAGCTGTTAAATAACAATGGGGAGAGGATTGCCCCTTGAGGAACCCCACATACTAGTGGGTGCCCAGTTGACAACCTCTCTCCTAGCCAGTGTTCCCTCTAAGCTGAGTTAGTGTGAGCTAGCTCACAGTCTTTTAGCCTCCGGCTCACAGATTTTTGTCTTAGCTCAGGAAGGAGGGCTTCAGAGCAAACTAATTCATGCAGCAGCCAAATCGCTCGCTCACAACTTTAATGCCAGGAGCTCACCAAGTAGAATTTTGGCTCACAGGACTCCACAGCTTAGAGGGAGCCTTGCGTCCTAGCACCACCCTCTGTCCCTGACTCCAGAGAAATAAAGTAAGCACTTCAAGGCTACTCCATACCCTCCTACATTGGCGAGGCAGTGGGTCAGAAGATTGTGATCGACCATGTCAAACAATGCTGTAAGATGATGTAACAACAGCAGCGCTGACCCGTCTCGATCCAACTGCACATGGAGATCATCTGTGAGGGTAAGAAGCCGGACTGGAATGTGTCTAGCACTGATGTGTCATCCAGGAATTTCTGGTGCTGTTCTGCCACCACTCTCTCAGTTACCCCAGCCGTGAGTTGGAGGCGGCTTTGCAGTTGTACCGCTCTCGAAGAAACCAACTTTGGATCCTAGAGATCCTAGAGATCCTTCCAATCACTGCCCAGTCTTGAACCTTTCATTTTTGGGCAAGGTAATTGAGAGTGATGTTCATGAAAAAGGGTACATGATTGCTGCATCATTCAGAACTCAGTGCTGAAGCTGCCGGGGGGCTGATCTTAAGAACAGGAAAACCGAAGCAGCTGCCCTCAGCCCCAACACTTTCCCCCATAAAACCAAATTCCCCTGTGCCTGTCTTTTAATTTTCCATAGAAAATTTGTATAGCTAATATCAAAATCAATGCATGCACAGTTAAAACATGCTGCGGCTTCTCGTTCTTTCTTTCAATTCAGATGACTTAGCTTTTTTCTGTCCAGGGAAGCCATACACACAAGTGATCCTGCACAGTGAAAGACTACTCTCCTCCCCCCCGCCCCCCAGCATCCATCTATGCACAGGATTGCACTGAGGTTCTTTTCTTTGAGCAAAATATGCACCATGTGTGGTATAACTCCCATGCTGATTTGCATATATTTCTTTGATTTTTTTTTAAAAAATTAAAACATTTTTCATACCACTGTGTCTGCAGAGAACTAGACTACTCACAATACATAGAATGCCATGAAAGACTAATGGTGCAATCCTGTGCAGAGTTACTCTGGTCTCAGGGCATTTGTTTGAATGGGCTTTGACTGGAATAAGTCTGCACTGGATTGCACTGTCATTCATCCGAAAAAAACCCCATTGTAGTAGCTGGGAAGGTTTGGTGTGCAGACACAATGAATCATAGCATAGCTCTTTACAGAGTTCAGAAGAAGGAATAGAGGCAGAGCTGTGGATTTTAAATTGTTTTGGGCACGAAAGATTTGTTAGCGAGCTCATTTACTTTGATGATTAGATTACAGCACACATGCTTCTCATGCACATATTCTCATGCAATTCTCCAGAGGCGTTTCAAGGATGGTAAAGGCGCTTTTTAGAAAACAATCAAATCATGCTTGGGCTTTGTCACCGTTGGCTGATTTTTAAAATTCTAGAAGATAAACCAAACACTTGCTGCGTACAAATGCATGACATTTCTGCACCAGTTGGGACAAGATAATTTTGAGCAGCTGAATCCCGGTCAAAATTCAGAAGCATCACTAAGCAAAGACAGACAAGAGAAGCTGTGGCTCACTGGCAGAGCCTCTGCTTTGCATGCAAAAGTTTATAGGTTCCGTCTCCAGTGTAGCTAGTTGAAAAGATCAGGTAAGAGGTGACGTGAAAGACTCTGCTTGAGACCCTGGAGAGCTGCTGCCAGCCAGAATGGACGAAACAGCCATTGGTAGACCAGCGGGCTAATATTGATCAACGGACTAATATAAGGCACAACACAATAGTTCAGCCGGGGATCCTGGAGGTTTTTTGTCATCTTCTGGGCATGGGGGGGGGTTATTTCCTGCTCTGTGCAGGGCGACGGCCTAAATTACTCTGGAGGTCCCTTCCAACTCTATGATTCTTTGAACACCTGGTGGAACTCTAGTGAGACCAGGGCCCTGCGGGACCTGAAACAATTCTGCAGGGCCTGCAAGACGGAGATATTCTGGTCCGGGATAGCAACGGATGAATACTGACCCCCCACACACACACGCACACACCTAGAGTTTCCAACCTGAAACAATTCTGCAGGGCCTGCAAGACGGAGATATTCTGGTCGGGGATAGCAACAGATGAATACTGACCCCCCCACACACACGCACACACCTAGAGTTTCCATCCCTCTTTAGATATACCTCCCTGATAATAAAACCAATGTATTACAAATGGTGACTATGTGCCATTGTAAATTAAATGTTGGCCCCAGTCACAAGGAGCATTTGTCCCGCTGAAGTCATGGTACTCCGGCGGATTTTCTGGGCGCGATCTCACCGGAACATCTGGGAGGCGTAGCACTCCCGTGGCCAACCCGTGGCAAGCCGCTGAAGCCGTGTAGTTAAAAGCTACCAGGATTGACCTACCAGCAAATGGTTTGCCACGGGCTGCCTCCGAACTCCTGTGGTGTGATCGCGCCGGCGTCCTCTTTGCTGTGCCCACCGACGGTGGAAGCCCCAGTGTGCTGCTGTCAAGTCTGATCACCTAATCGCACATCAGATTGCAACGGCGCAAAAAGCCACGCCTCCACCCGGCGTTTTCTGGCCCGTGTGACTGGGGCCGTTATAGTTTTTATTATTTTAAAGCTATATTTTTAGCTATTTCATTGTGTTGTAACCTGCCCTGAGCCCTGCTGTGCAGGGAAGGGCAGGACAGAAATCAAAAGTATGAATAAACAAACAAACCTGTGTTTGTGTGTCTTAAGGTGCCCCTCAGATATGTCTGAGACCTGGTCACAGAGGCTTCATGCCATTTGCCAGGCTCACATTATGCACATCAGATTTTTTCAGTAAATGAAAAGGTCAAGGGATATCCAGCGCTCACAAGGCATAGGAAGAGCCTGGCTGTGTAAGAATAGGGGTCCATCTGAACCCAGCATCTGCATCCTGTACCACACAGCAGCCAACCAATTTCCCCGGAGAGCCAACAAACAAGGCATGGGACCTGGATATTGCCTCCTACCACGGGTATTCAGAGAAGTGCTGCTTGCGAAGGTGGAGGTTCCCTCTGGTCATCAGGGCTAGCAGCCACATGGACTGACCCTCCATGAATCTCTCCCATCTTCTTTTAAAGCCATCTATGTTTGTGGCCATCGCTACGTCCCTGCATAGCTGAAATTTGGAACTTGCTCTTTTGTGAGAACTGGCCTTGCGGCTCAGAGTTGTTTTGTCAGTGTGAAAGTCATAACAATTTTGCTCTTGCTTAGAAAAAAGGCTGGTGGGTTGTTGTTGTTTTTTCCCCAGAAGAAGAGAGAGAGCCTGAAATGATGCCAAAAAGACTGCTCTACTGCCTATCCATGCCTCTTCCGTAGACCTGCCGCTCCATTCTTTTATACATTCCTTTACAATAAAACCCACCTAAGGATGCAGTGCTTCAGACCCTCATTGTTATCCTGTAGGAGAATAATCCTATTAAGAGAGTCTCTCCTCCTTTTCTGGTGGAAAAAGTCTGGCAAGAAAGGTAACTGGATCGTTTCGATGCCTTCCTAGATCCTAGCTCGAAAAGCCTCCCTGTGACAATTGAAAATGGTGATGCCCACCAACTTGGAAGGTTTTAAAAGGGGAATGGACAAATCCATGGAGGCTGGGCAATGAATGGCTACTAGTCATGATGAATATCTACTCCCTCCGCTACCAGAGTCAGGATGCCTCGCGGGGAGGGCGGGGTAAAAATACCTAAATAAAATAAAATAAATAAATAAATATCAGCTGCCAGGAAGCACTGGCAGGAAGAAGAGATTGGATTTATATTCCACTCTTCACTACCCAAAGGAGTCTCAGAACAGTTTACAATCCCTTTCTCTTCCTTTCCCCACAACAGACACCCTGTGAGGTGGGGGGGCTGAGAGAGCTCTTTCAAGAACTGCTCCTTGGAGAACAGCTCTGAAAGGTCTTGTAACTGACTCAAGGTCACACCAGCAGCTGCATGTGGAGGAGTGGGGAATCAAACCCGGTTCTCCCAGATTAGAGTCCACGCTCCTAACCACTACACCAAACTGGCTCTTGCAGTTGCTGTCTATTTCAGTTTGTTGCAGTCAGTTTCTGGAGGCAGCCGGTTGGCCACTGTGTGAACAGAATGCTGGACTTTGTGGGCTTTTGATGTGATCCAGCATGGCTCTTCTTATGTCCTTACGTTCTTACACCCTTTGCCAGTAAATCCCATTATTTGATTAAGGCTGATTCTTTTTTTCAGACCCTCAGGTTACTTGGTTTCAGCACCAGAACCCAAGATGCACCATCCCAGCCAGCAATTCCTATTGTTGTCACCCAGTCAATTGTTTGTACCCCGGCCCATACAAATGTGGCCAATCATGCAGTGCCTTTCCCTCTCAAAATTTACGCAGAAGCTCTGTGCTTTCCGACATAGCTGAAGCCATTTGTTTTTAATGGGGTGACTCTGCCCGCAGAGGGCTTTAATGATCAAGCCCAACATGCACCGACGCACCACCTTGGCATTGCATCTGATTTCCTCTGCTTTTGCACGCCGCTCATTAAAATTCAGCCTTCTCCCATAGTCGGTGTTTTAGTCATTATTTTCTCAATATTAATGTCATTGTTTTCTTATAGCTCCCGTTGTTCTGTGGCCCTTGTCTAATCCCATATGTAGCATGTTTATTAGATGTAATATTTTATATCTCAGCTTCAGCCTCTGACACTATCATTTCATTCTTATTTCAATAAAAATGATCTCCTTCACTCTCCCCCACCACCCCTCTTCCTGCCTCACTACCATCTCTGACAAGAGCTAATAGCTTTCTTTATCAGAAGAGAAAGTTAGAGAGGTATCCTTCCCAAACACAAAATGAACTACAGGCGTCTGTCCCTTAATTTAATTTACTGTGGAAGCCACAAGACTAATCAAGTAACTTCATAACAGCCAAAAGGACTCGTCTTCCCTCAACCCTTGTTTGTTTGGATGTGTGTTTGTCTGCGTGCAGGTAGACATCCGTTCCCACTGCCTGCACTATTTGCCAGCCTCAAAAGCCTATATGTGAAAAACAAGCCTTATGCAAACAGAATAATACAGTGACAAATTCTCACACAATTTTTTTATTATTATTATTTTCATGGGAAATTTGCTATCTCTTGCCCTTTAATCAAGTGATAATAGGTAGGCACGCTAACTGACAAAAACACAATATTAGTTGTTTGATGAGAGCGACTCCGTGGGCATAAATTCCAGATGGATTTTCTGAGGGTTCTGTACACGTCTTAAAGCAAGAGAGAAAAAATTCATGCATTCTCTCGATGCAAAACACAATTAGATTGTGAATGTTAAGAGACAAAGGCTAGAGGTGTGTGTCCCCCCCCCCCCAAAAAAAAGTATTTGAAACAAATGCATTTTGGCTATCAAGCAAGACAAAAATTTAAAAATCTTTAAAAAAACCCAGAAGAGATATTCAAGATTGAGAACCTGAGAATGCTCTCAAAAAAGAAAAGAATCTGAGAAATAAAATCACCCTTGCACAGGAAGGTCTGTGTGTGTGCTTGTGCATGTGATTTGCTGAAGATATGTGATTCCCAAGTACGTGCACCTTGATTGCTTTTCACGTGATAAAACTTGATGACTCGTAGCTGAGTGTGTGAGCAGAGTAGGGATGTATAAACATACCCTTTTTGTGTCTTTTTGCCCCTGTAGGCTATTTATTCATTTAAAAATGTATATGCCACCTCACCAAAGACCTGCTAAAGTGGGTCATCGATGAAGTCATCAGAACACCTGACATCAAAACGAAAAAGTTACAAAACCTCAAGCCATAAAATGGCCCACTGGCTCAAGAGTAAATAATGCGCCCTCAGGTTACAGCTGACTCTTGGTGGCCCCAGGACCATGGGGTTTTCAAGGCAAGAGATGAGCAGAGGTTGTTTCCCGTTGCCTTCCCTCCCATAGTAATCCTGACCTTCTTTGGTGGTCTCCCATCCAGCTACAAACCATGCCTTAATCTACCAGGTCTGATGTGCACCAGCTAAACAGGACTGTGGGGAGTATAAAAAGGTTGAATAAAGAGAAAAAAATTGGCCTGATGCCTAAAGAACAGTAAAGTAGTTACAACGTGGCACTCAAGAAGGAGAACATTTTCAAGACAAGGTGCCACCACTGAAAAAGCCCTCTCACTAGTCATCCCATGTCTTTGCAGGTCAGGCACAGGGTTGGTCAATGTGGGGGGGAAAGGTCCTTTAAGTATCCTGGGGCCCAATCCATTTCAATGAAAGTCTTTTTATTCTGTCCACTTTCATTTTGAGTATTCCAAATTTACTTCTTTTAAGTAACAATGGAGGCCCAGGTAGCAGCCACTGCTAGATTGGCCTTTTACCATCTTTGGCTGATCAGGCAGCTGGTTCCCTTCTTTGAATGCAACAACTTAGCAACAGCGATCCATGTGATGGTCACCTCAAGATTGGACTACTGCAATGCTCTCTACAAGGGGCTGCCCTTGCTGCAAATCCGGAAGCTGAAGCTAGTGCAAAATGCGGCGGCCAGGCTGCTGATGGGTCTTCCTATGTGGGAACACATTCAGCCTGGCTGCCGATCGCATACCAGATCCGCTTCAAGGTGCTGGTTCTTACCTTTAAAGCCCTTTATGGTCAGGGGCTTACATATCTGAGGGACAAGAATATCAAGCCATGTTCCCTGGAGTCTTATAACATCCCTGGAGCCTTATAACATCGTTATAATGGACTACAGAAATTGGCTGCCATCAATAACAGCAATATGAATCACTAGCACTTTATATTGTTAAATGGGTTGCTTAATTGTTTTAATTGTTTAATGTATTGAATATTTTCCGTAAGCCGCCCTGAGCTGGCTAGGGCTGGGAGGGCAGGATATAGGTACAATTAAATACATAAAAAATTAAATAAGCCATTTCTACATTGTTTTTATTTATTTATTTATTTATCATTCGACTTCTATACTGCTCTGAACCCCCGAAGAAACTAGGGCTACCAATCCCTACAGTGGAAGCAGGGGTCCCCCACTGCCAGGCTCCACCCTTGCTGCCAACCAGCTGGCCAGCAGGAGGACTTACCAGAACAAAGAGGAAGGCCCAGGCAACATCACCAGCAATGTGGTGATGCCACTTCCAGAGCATACAGGAAGTGACGTCATCATGCCGGTGATATCCAGGTAATGCTCTGGTATTTGGACTAAAAGTCTATGGTAGAAACCATTTTTACCATAGAGTTTTTGCCCAGATACCAGAGTGTTGCCCCTGGGTCACAGAGTGATAATGTCACTTCTGGTGCATACCAGAAGTAAGCAGCCATGTCACTGACAATGTTGCCTGGGCCTTCCTTCCGTACCTAGTAAGCCCCCTTCCCCATCCCCTGCCAGTTGTCAGGAGGGACCTGATAAACCTAGAGGAAGCTCTTGTACTGTTAATAATTCTGGCACTTAGATTTTATTCAGAGCTTTAAAGAACAAGCCAAGAGGACAAACATATCCTTCCCCCTACGAGCTCGGCCACGCCCCCAACGTCGGTAGCGTCTGACGTCACTTCTGGTGACGTCCGCACAGACTGCTCCCGGACAGGATGGAGCCTCCCCCGCTGGTGAGTGAAAACTATTTGGCAACCCTACTGGAGCCTTATAACATCCCTGGAGCCTTATAACAACATTATAATGGACTACAGAAATTGGCTGCCATCAATAACAGCAATATGAATCACTAGCACTTTATATTGTTAAATGGGTTGCTTTATTGTTTTAACTGTTTTAATTGTTTTAATTGTTTAATGTATTGAGTAGTTTCCATAAGCCGCCCTGAGCTGGCTAGGGCTGGGAGGGCAGGATATAGGTACGATTAAATACATAAAAAATAAAATAAGCCATTTCTACATTGTTACCATTGGTATGAAACTGATGCTAATAATAATAACAATAGTAACAACAACGACAATGGGGGAAAGTTCACTGTGAGGACAGAGAAAATGCCCCAGCCATAAAAGGCTTAGAAGTTCTATTCACAGAAGGCAGGAGCAAAACTGAAATGGCAAATATTACTCTGAAATAGCACACTTGCAAAATGTGGTAGCATCTCAGGAACAGAAAGTTATGGAAAATATTGTATTCAAAGGTATTAAGAGATTAGAAAAACTGCAGTGACATGAGATGATTCTGAGTTGGTAGGGAGTGTATTGCCATCTAGACGATTGTTTGGTAAACATGAATTCTCTTCACCACATAATAGGTTTCCTGTACTCTGCCAGTAGCCACCAACAATGCTTAACTGGGCTTGGGAAAGGCTGCACCCAAACATTTTTGGATATTGCAATATCAGTGCACTATAGTAATAATTTGGAACGTGATATTCTTGTCCACACAGTGAAGTCCACTTGCAAATGTCAGCCATAGAACACTGATAGTACAATATCCAAAGCTGTGTGGAGGTAGCCTATATGTGTGGAGGGCCAAGCCCTCACAGAAGACCACAGAAACCCAAGTCATAGAGACCCAAAGAGAGACTAGTCTATAAGGACCCAAGCCACTTATAACTTCTGAGGCTCCTGGCCATAAACAACAACATATGATGTGCATTAAAAAGTTGTGAAACTTACCAAATGCTATCAAATTAACAAGTGCCTAAAAGTGAGGCCCCCTTTGAGCTTGAGGCACAGGAGAAATGCCTCTGCCCTGGCTGACACTGGGCAAGATTCTGAAAGCACCCTAGATTCCAAAAGGGGTCATGTGCTTCACTAGGTTAAGTCCATTCTTAGCAATGCACATTGGTCCTGAGGTGAATCTGGGCTGGAAGAACTGAAAATGACCTGTCATGGCCAACCTTGAAAGAAAACAGAAGAAACTAGGGCTACCAATCCCTACAGTGGAAGCAGGGGTCCCCCACTGCCAGGCTCCACCCTTGCTGCCAACCAGCTGGCCAGCAGGAGGACTTACCAGAACAAAGAGGAAGGCCCAGGCAACATCACCAGCAATGTGGTGATGCCACTTCCAGAGCATACAGGAAGTGACGTCATCATGCCGGTGATATCCAGGTAATGCTCTGGTATTTGGACTAAAAGTCTATGGTAGAAACCATTTTTACCATAGAGTTTTTGCCCAGATACCAGAGTGTTGCCCCTGGGTCACAGAGTGATAATGTCACTTCTGGTGCATACCAGAAGTAAGCAGCCATGTCACTGACAATGTTGCCTGGGCCTTCCTTCTGTACCTAGTAAGCCCCCTTCCCCATCCCCTGCCAGTTGTCAGGAGGGACCTGATAAACCTAGAGGAAGCTCTTGTACTGTTAATAATTCTGGCACTTAGATTTTATTCAGAGCTTTAAAGAACAAGCCAAGAGGACACACATGTCCTTATGATGGGAGCGAGACCAGGGAATATGACCTTCATTAAGGACAGCAGCAGTGGTCAGTCAGGAGTTGGGATCTCTAATGGCCAGAGATGATGATCCAGAATGAAATGCACTGAAATTAGTATGAAACTGTTTTCCTGGAATTACCCTTCTCCTCTCTCACCCTCTTCTTGCCCTTTCCTGTCCCTTCCCGCCTTTGAATAAACAGGAAAATGTCACATTTAGTGCCCAAACCTCTGCCATCCACTGACCTATGATCTGATATCTTAACTGCCCTATCAGTATGGCACATATGCTTATTAAAATCAGTTCCTCATGCACAACTTCAAGGAAACATTCCCTCCCTTGGATGAAGAACACTCTTCATTAAAACATGCAGAAAATTGGGGTGCATTCGTAGCTTATTAGCTGCTGCCTCATCATCTCCGCTGAACAAGGAGAGCAGAAACAATGCAAAAATCAATCCTGTACTCTTTTTTGTTTTGTTTTGTTATTATTTTTCTCGACCAGAAAACCATAAGATGCAACGAGAAAGGGAGGAAGTCAGAGAGGGAGAGCAAAAGGGAGGAGGGGGAGTGAAAGGAAAATAAAGCAGGAAAACAAAAAAACACCATCCCAGTGGTGATGGATAACTGAAGTGAACGTGTCAGGATGGTATTATGTAAATTGCCAAGGCAGCCGAGCAGTACGCTTATGATTACAGAGAAAGGATGTGAACAGCATAGCAGTCCCCTGATAGCACCAGGCCTTGTTATTTTTTCTTCCCTCCAACTACCCTTGGGGTGGATTCTTCCTGACCCTGGTCCTTGAGGGGGAAAAATTGTCCAAAAAAATCCACTTTAGTAGGAGGGAGGGGGAAAGGTTAGAGGATACTTATGACATTTCTTTAAACTAGCCCATTCTTCTGTCTTGAAGAGTAAACAGCCTGTATAAACTAGGGTTTTTGTTTGCTTATTTGTATTACAGTTTGATATTTTTTTAAAAAAAAATTATCCCCCCTCCCTCACAATCTGCTATGTAATGTACTTAAGAGAATCTAATTTTTGTCTTGAAATGAGTGGGGATATCTAAAACTGATGGTCTGCTAAATTTAGAAGAAGATTTGGTTTTTATTCCTCACTTTTCTCTACTTTAAGGAATCTCAAAGCAGTTTACAATCTCCTTCCTTTCCTCCCCCCCACAACAGAAACCTTGTAAGGCAGGTGGGGCTGAGAGAGTTCTGAGAGAACTGTGACTGGCCCAAGACTACCCAGCAGGCTTCATGTGGAGGACATGGTTCTTCAGCGTAGAGTCCACCTCATTTAACCACTATGCCACACTGGCTCTCTTATTGGGTCACAGCAGTCAGTGATTGGTTGCTTTTCCCTTGGGGAAAAAGCCAGCTCTCTCCCTCGAAATAGAACCAAGGATGTAGATATGCAGGTAGCTCAGCTCTGATAAGCTCAAGTTGGCTTTCATGGGACATGGTAAATGGACCATAACTTGGGACACAATGGCGAAAGTGTGATGTCTGGCTTTTTCTCTCAATGATGACTCCATGGCAAGGAGTAAATTTAGTCCTTCCATACACACACCCTTTACTTTCAGGGACTGGCATTAACTCCTTTATGGGGAAACAATGTGCCGTGTTCACCAGCACATACACACACTTGGGCTCCCTGAAAGATACAGGTCCTCTCTCTCTTCCTCTACACATTGGCCGCCTCTAATAATGACGGGATTATTGCTAACAAGAGCATTAGAAACCCAAGAGCAGTGGAATGTACTAAAAATACAACAACTAGTCCATGACTCTGCAAGGTTTAAAAAAACCTGGCGGGAGCTGGTCCATGGGGTCGCGAAGAGTCAGACTCGACTGTGCGACTGAACAGCAACACATGGCCCAGCGTACTACCCTTTTTGTCAGATCTCAGAAGCTAAGCAGGGTCAGCCTTAGTTTGTACTTGAATAGGAGACCACTGAGAAAGTCCAAGGTTGCTATGCAGAGGCTGGCAATGGCAGACCACCTTGGTCCATCTCTTGCCTTGAAAAACCCACGGAGTCACCATACGTCAGCTGCTACTTGACAGCACACTTCACCATCACTGCTAGTGAAAAGGCCACCTAGAATCCCGCTTGCCACACCAAAAGAACACCTCCCCAAAACTGCATCTGTGCAGTGGTTAAGTGCGCGGACTCTAATCTGGGAGAACAAGATTTGATTCCCCACTCCTCCACTCGCAGCTGCTAGATGACCTTGGGCAAGCCATAGTTCTCTCAGAGCTGTTCTCTCAAGGACAGTTCTGGAAAGAGTTCTCTCAGCCCCACCTACCTCACAGGGTGTCTGTTGTGGGGACAGGAAGGGAAAGGAGTTTGTAAGCCGCTCTGAGACTCTGAGTGAAGGATGGGGTATAAATCCAATCTCCTCCTCCTCTTCTTCTTCTATACTGATGACCACACAACTAAGCTGTATCACTGGCATTAACAACTTACCTATCATTTTTATCCCTCCCTTCCTTCAAGATGCTTGGGATGGCATACATGGCTTTTCTTCCATCCATTTAATCCTCACAGCAACCCTGAGAGGTACAATGGGCTGAGAGAATAGATTGACCCAAGGCTTCACAGCTGAGAATGATATGAGTCTGGGTCTTCCTGGTCCTAATCCAATACCCTCTCCCCACTATATAAGGGCTGTACCAAACAGCTTTTATTTTATTTTTGATTTATTGCTAATTTTTGATTTATTCCTAATGATCCACAGATTGAATGTGAAGGAGCACATAGACATTTGTATAGAGGAAATGGTCTGTGGGATGTTTGTCATTAACAAAGAACTGCCCAGAGTCAGGAATGGAAGTGGGGTTGCCAGCCTCCAGGTGGGGCCTGGAGATACCCAAGAATTATAACAGATCTCCAGACAGCAGCAAACAGTTCCTGTGGAGGAAATGGCTGCTTTGGAGGGAGGACTGTATGGCATTATACCCCACTGAGGTTCCAACTCTCCCCTTCCTCTCCCCTAAATGGAAAGCAGGTTCTAATCTCACCACAAATGTACTCGAATCGAGGTTAAAGGCCATGAATCAGTGGTAGAGCATCTGCTGAACATGCAGAAGATCCCAGGTTCCATCCCTGACATCTCCTCCTATCAGGTAGGTAGGAGATAAGGTAAAAGTAAAGTGTACCTAGGAGCCATGGTGGCTCAGAGGTTCGGCTGTTCGAGACCCTAATAACACATGATGGAGTGAGCTCCTGTCCCTGGCCCAAGCTCCCGCCAACCTAGCAGTTTCAAAGCAAGAAATTACAAGGTACCACTTCAGTGGGAAGGTAACAGCGTTCTGCGTGCCCAAGCCTTTAGTCATGCTGGCTACATGACCACAGAGAAGTCTTTGGACAGCGCTGGCTATTCAGCTTGGAAGCGGAGATGAGCACCGCCCCCTAGAGCGATCCCCAGGAATCATAGCTCATCTCCAGCCAGCAAAGATCAGTTCCCTTGGAGAGAAGGGATGCTTTGGACGGTGGACTCTGGGGCCTTGTACCCCACTGAGGTCCCTGTCCTCCGCAGGCTCCACCCCCAGGTATTAACCAACCTGGATGTGGCAACCGGGCAACCCTACCCCCCTACCCCTCCCCAATCCCTGCTGAAGGCCATATGCTGTCACCATCAATGAGCAGCAATGGGGAGTGGTAGAGACCCAAAGCCTTATTTTGGCAATGGTGGAAGAGCTGGGATTTCAAAGTGCAGACAGTCATTTGTATAACATCACTTTAAAAACCTCATAAATGGTCTATATTTTTGGTGATTCACTAAACCTAGACCATTCCTGTGTTGTTGTTGTTTTTATTTAATTATATAATGTACACTTTAAAATAGCAGCAGCGATGACATAATATATATGACAACAGGAGAAAAAGGGGTGCAACAACCATATCATTTACAAAACTATTTAAATATATAAGCAATTATGATAAACTGACAACCATTAACTTCTGTGAAAATACACTCTATTAAGCAAAATCCTTTTGTAGCCTCAACAAAATAGGAGGAGCTTATATTTGGCAGCTTTAATAGCCTCCCATTCAAAACATTCTAAATCTATCTTTTCTACTAAAGGAAACCAAATACTTAACGGATTGCGAAAAAGTTGTTCATTATGATTAGAATCCTTATACACAAAAAAAGTCTAAAATAAACAAATCCCAGATTTTATGAACCCATTGTGCTACCGTAGGAATTGCTTTTTCTTTCCAAGATCTGGCTATAAGTGTGTTGTTGTTTTAATCGATTTTGTTTCAGCTTTATCTCAAGTCATTGGTTCACTGATCCTTGAAACAACAACATGGGGGTGGGGGTGGAAATCCTGCTCTGCAAAGTCCCTAGATTGTTGGGTAGACACCACTGGCGGGCACGGAGGAAACTGAATCTTCACAATGGCCCAGAATCCATAGCCCCATCCCTGAGCTCTGATGGACCAGGAGCCCAGAAGGCTAGGAAGCCATTTAGCTGGGCTAACCTACAAATGCAAGGAAGATGCTTGCCCATGATGTGTTTCCAGATCTGATCAAGAAAATGTACGTGTGTCCCTTTTTAAAAAATAAACCAGAATATTATCTGCCAGGTCAGGGCAATTTTATGGGGCTGATGGCGTTGCTAGCCTAGTGAACCACTTTGTCGTATTTTATACAGGACATTAGGAAATATTATTCTAATGCTCTCTTACAGCCTCAGAAATCTATGAATCTATGGAAACGGAATGTGAGAGACCTTTGTACTTTTACAGCACATGCCAAGACAGGACTCTGTCTGACCCCGTGTTGAGCCTCTGGGCATTATCACAATGCAAATCCTAAATAATAATCATTAACCTCCACTGCTGATTTTATTTTAATAGGAGTTTCTGGGAGTAAATAATGTAAACTATGTACAGCGATACCCTTTCCAGCAATGCTATGGGCAGCCTCGTGGGACTAGCAGGGGAACTTGATAACTGACACTTGTACAGGCTTAAATTTGAAATTGCATTTAATTTGTATGTCATTATGTAATTGAGGAACATGGACCTTTAAGGCAAACGTGGCAGCAATTGGGCATCTTGCTAAAAATATTGGAGATGCGGCCATTTGGTTTAATGGGATTTATATCTATGGAGTCTGTAATGAGGTCGCTTACTGTTGTTTAAGGTTTGTGCTTGTGTCTGGGCGAAAGAGAGGGAGAGAGACAGAGAGTGAGGAAGCTAGGGAAGGATATCAGCTTCACAGTCCTAAGGACAGGAGCCATTTTCAACTGGGAAAAATGATGTTAGACTTCAGGTATAACAATATAGATCAGATGGCCATGGGATGATACAACTACAGAACATAGATGCAGGTTTGCATATTTGAATGTATCTCCAGGTACAATATCCATGATGCCTAGAAAACTAGTGGATCAGGAAGAATGCTTGGCTAGAACCTTTCTCGAGAGGGATATTATATGGGAACCATTTTGTGCTATACATAGTGGGTTGAGTCCTACCAGAAGGATCTGATGATCATACTAAGACTCTCCCTGCCCTTAGAAACAGCCACCAATAAAACAGAGTAGAAATGGGGAAACTTGTATAGTGATATCGCATCGAGCACAGATTATACTTAGATGTTACAGAGAACAAAGGACTAAGAACACAGGAATTCCATTTTGGATAGCAACCATGAATCTGCGGCAACTCTGGTTCCAACATGAGAGTCTAGACACACTGCAATGGTGGCCAAAATATAATTTGACAAGTGGGGGACCTGTAAGGACTTGAAGGGGGGAATCTTTTTCCCCCTGGTATCTCCCTGTCCACACTACTGTGGCCCAAGCCTATATTATTCACCACCGTGGTCTCTTTTGCCCAATAGCTGATCTCCAGACCTCTACAGGAGGGTGGCTGCTCTCATCTTGTTTCTCCCCACCCCCCACCCCATTACACAGTCCAGTTAATGAAAGATGACTCCAAAATGCAACAGGTGTTGCTACACTGGGAGAAACAGGCATTGTGTGGCTATATTGCAGCAAGGACACCTGACCAGTGACGTGAAGAGCTTCACTAGACTTCCCCAGTCTTCTCAGTGGAATGGAAAAACCCCCCACCTAAATTGATATGTTCAGTTTTAACAGGCCTTTCTTTCCCTCCCATTTAACATTCGCAGCTTATGGCTTTCAGACAAAATTGTGCTTTTAGTGTTATTTGTGATTTTATTTATTTGTGATGACACCATGGTGGTCTTACTAGGTGAGAGATGTTGTTTTCCTTGCCTTTCCTTACCCTCCTGCTGCACCCTTACCTGTGAGCTGCAGGTGTTTGGGCTTATGTGGTGCCATGCGTCCACATCATTGTCCTCATCATTGTTCACCAGCGACAGGTCAAAGTAGTGGGCGTATCTGGCCCCGCTGGCTGCAGCAGAGCGTGATGGCCGTGGAAGCACCATGGGCGCCCAAGCTCCTTGCCCTACACTACTTCCTCT
>NW_015176466.1:780293-803427 GCF_001447785.1 Gekko japonicus | reverse complement strand
TCCTTCCTTCCTTCCTTCCTTCCTTCCTTCCTTCCTTCCTTCCCCTGGCAACTTCTGACTGAAAAGTCTGGCCAAGTCATGTGGTAAAAATTTACCTTGGTGAGTTGGGTAATGGCTGTTTCTGGCTCAAAATCAACTACTGCTGGGCTCAGCAAGTTGTGTTGCAGTGAGTCATCTCCTACCCTTGATGTTTGTCCCCCATCACAGCTCAATAAGTTGGAAGAGGAAAACGGGAGGGGATGGTGGGATGCAACACTCATATGTCACTTTGAGCTGCGTCACAAGTGACATCTTCATGTTGTGGGACACTGTGGGATTCACTAAAATCTCTATGGTTTTTACCATAGAGTTTTGAGCAAATCTTTAAAAGTAGGCATTCATCTTTTAAACTTAAAGGTGCTGCTATTGTTCAGGAGGATTACCCCATGTATTTTTTATTTCATGTTTTTTCTGAAATTCTGAGGCTTCCCTCAAGTTCCTAACAAATATTCTGAAATTTTACCAAGTTATTCTATGTACCAGTGAGAATGTCCTTCTGACAAGCCATCTCCCTGTCTTTCATCAGTTCCTCCCATAAATTAGCCTATATTTTTCTCAGAGTCCCAGAACTACAACAGACCAGACAAGGGCTAGAGAGTCAGGTCACTGGTGTATCAACATCAGTATTGTCTACTTTGACTAGCATTGGCTCTCCAGGGTCACCTGCCATCTCATCTTTTTAACTAGAGGTGCCAGGGATTGAACCTAGACCCTTCTGCATGCAAACCAAATGCACTACATGTGAGCCACAGCTGCCCCACCCCAATTCCTATTGCCCCCTCCCAACATTTACCCATGGTTCATGTTTTCAGCATGTGAAAATCCCTCACAGGTAAAAGCATAGCTATCTCATATCACGTCAAACATGCTCCTTTTCAATGGTGGCACTTCTCACAATCAGCTGCAAGCCCTGAGTGCTGTACACACCTTTGTGAATCAGCTGAAAGCCATTGAGATTACCAGCAACCTGAAATCCCTCTGTGCCCCCCTTGTGGACTCAAATCTGTGTATCCTTCTTTGGCTATCATTCCCGTTCACTTTCAGATTAGCTCAGTAGTTTGATTTCCCCTTATGTCACTCTGATTATAAGGTTACATTGTATTTTTTCCCCTCTTCTTTTTTTAAAAAAACAAAACTAACGGGAGTGCAATAACCTCCAGGTTCACCTGAGCAGGAGGAGGGGGAAGCAGAGAGGAGTGTTTTTCTGTTTACCACGAACCATCTAAGGGTACTACTTCTGAGCTCTACCGACAGGAAGGTTTTGTGATACTAGAGAAGATAGTAAGTCCAGGTCAGAGCTGGGACAGTAATAACCCTTCTTCATAACCTGACTGCACCCTTCCATGTTAACATACTGTGAGCTGAGCGCAAGTGACAAAACCAATCCATCACTGGGCTGCCAACACAAAGAGGAATAGAGAGGTTAACAGAAATTGATGACATCCCTGCTCGAATTTTACACTGATTCGGCCAGCTCCGCGATTGAAATAGACAAAGATTTATAGTCCAAGCTAGGACGCTGGCTCTCCTTGATTGCCTTGGTTCTCTCCCCCCCACCCCTTATGTGCTTCTGCATATTTATTTCCAAGCTCATCACAGGCTTGTAGCATTTGAATGCTGATTTGATTTTACATTTCAAGAGGAGTAGACATTATGCTGCCATTTGCATGATGGGAGAGAAATCACCATAACGTTGTGATATCGGCGACCAAAATGAGTACTAATGTTCTTCTGCATAAAGTAGGAATTGTGTTAAAAAAAAAAATCCCCCAACAACAACAAAAAATATGATTTTTCTCCTCTCCCCACTCCTCTTTTTTAGGGTCCTTTCTTGCACATCTTTGGGTGCTAAATATATAAATAAATGCAATAAAAAAGAGGGAATTATTCCGTATCATGTGGATAAGAAATTGCGTTTTGTCATGCCTCCAAGGGCTACAGTGGTATTGAGCTTTTATGAATTCTTTTGATATCAGGGCTGAACATTATGAGTTCCAACACAAATTTTTCTCCCATGACATTATTACTGAATACTTTTATCAGTTCATTGTGACAAAAAATTGATTATCGGCTTTGACATTTGATGGATAGCTTTCATAACGGTACCTTTCCCCCCCTTTTCTTGTTGCTTGCGCAAATCTATAAAGTTTTTTTTCCCTAAGAAGCTTCACTTTCTTAAGAAACAAAAGCACTTCAGCTGTTGGACGTATTTCCATTGTCCTGGACACTTTTGGATATAGTTCATATTCACTCTGGCATTCTGAACCTTGATTTCTGCATTTGAAGAAGAGTCATCACTAGGTGCCCTGACTTCAATGGATGGTCCAAGCTAGCCCAGTCTCATCAGATCTCCATTAGTACTTGGACAGGAAAGTCCAGGGTTGCTACACATAGCCAGGCAGTGGCAAACCACCTCAGTTCATCTCTTTCCTTGAAAATCCTACACAGTCACCATAAGTTGGCTATGACTTGATGGCACTTTCCACCTCTAGTTATCAGGTTGACACTTGATAACATCCCAGCTTCCTAATCAAATATTCTGAAATTTTACCAAGTTATTCTACGTACCAGTGAGAATGTCCTTCTGACAACCCATCTCCCTGTCTTTCATCAGTTCCTCCCATAAAGCCTATATTTTTCTCAGAGTCCCAGAACTACAACAGACCAGACAGGGGCTAGAGAGTCAGGTCACTGGTGTATCAACATCAGTACTGTCTACTTTGACTGGCATTGGCTCTCCAGGGTCACCTGCCATCACATCTTTTTAACTAGAGGTGCCAGGGATTGAACCTAGACCCTTCTGCATGCAAACCAAATGCACTACATGTGAGCCACAGCTGCCCCACCCCAATTCCTATCCCAGTTTTCTCAGGCATACTTGATTATCCATGGCTTAGCCACCACTCTATTCACCAGCTGTGAATCTGTGGCCAAAGAAAGTGCATCAGTACTACAGTCTCTCTCTCAGCAACATGCTCACCACTGTTCAGAATGTTGGAACATGTATGAAGCAATTTATGCACGAAAGGCTGTAGAAATAGCTAAACATGTGATCACAAAACTCCTTGACATGGCTTTCAGTCTGATCTTTGAACACAACATTGGGGTAATGCAGTGGGCACTCCGTGCACATGCAGATCAACAGCTCCACTGTACTGTACCAAGTTTGAATGTCAATCATGTTCAGTCCTCATGGCATTAAAAAGTTCCCAGCAAGATGAGAATTAATATAACAAAATGTGGGATGAGCTATAATCTTTTCTTTGATAGACTAGTTTTGTTTCCTGAATATAGATTTTTTTAGAAAATGTGGGAAAATATCTCCAAAAGAGTCGTTCCCCACCTGCAGTCTACCAGCTCAGCATTCTACCACCTCATCCTGCTACATTTACAGATCAGGTTTCCGCCCATTAACTGTACTTGCATGTAGGAGAGTTTGGAGGGGATCTGGTGGTAGAATGCTAAGGAGGTGGAATGGATTGCTCCACTTCAAAATGCACATGGAGGATCACAGAGAGTCACAATCTGGAATTTTCCCCTGGGTTAAAAATTCCCCTGCAAACTGAAAAATGGCAAAGAGAGAAAGATAAACTTCCTTCACCACTACTATGGGTTTCTCTTTCCATGGGTATGGGTTATATGCTGTTAAGTATATTCTGACTGATGGTGACCCTATGAATTAATGACCTCCAAAATGTCCTATCATTAAGAGCCTTGCTCAGGGCTTGCAAACTGGGGGCTCTGGCTCTGACTGAGTCAATCCATCTCCTGTTGGGTCTACCTCTTTTCCTGCTGCCTTCAACATTTCCTAGCACTGTTGTCTTCTCCAGTGACTCTTGTCTTCTCATAACATAGACAAAGTACAACAAAGTTTGAATCCGGTGGCACCTTTAAGGCTAACAAAGTTTAATTTTGGGTATACGTTTATATCCAGTTTATACCCAGAATTAAACTTTGTTGACGTGGCATAACATAGCTTCACATGTTCATATGCATTTGCTTTGATTCCACGGTGCTGATTTCCCTTCCTGATAGCCACTTAAATTAAATGCCTTCTCTGTGGCACTTTCAGACCTGAGAAAATGACCCTTTCTGCATTCTCCTTTTAATCCATGTTCACTGTGGTGTCCTCCAAGCAATTCTGCACTAAAATCAAATTCAACCTTGTTTTTAATCCAGCCCCCCCCCCCCCTTCTGCACTCAAATCCCGTTACACCTTCTTTTTATTTATTCCGGGTTCTTCCCCCATTCTGCATTAGATTACCTCCCTTCAGTGGTTAGCCCAGTTTCAGCCTGCTGTTGCCCTGGGTTATTTGGATGCTGTTTTGCTGTGGACTAAAATTGCCTTCACTCAAACACTGAGAGAGTCCTGAATGGCAGGCAAATGCAGAAAGGACCAAATGTCTCTTTGCCAAGCCACCCTCCTACCTCCATACAATGCATTCACTAAACCCATAGAGCAAGGGAGTGGGATTTAGGTAGCAAGATCTGATCTAGAAAATATTCATTGGGAGGTTAGTATAGAACATATGTGGATACAAGCTTACACAGAGACAGGGCTCTCTTCTCTATGGGAACTCTAGAAAAAGGTTCACAGAGAGACAAAGACAGCCAAACATGTATACATTTGAATGTGCTTAGACCTCTATACAATCTTTTAGTGAATGCAGATAGGTTGAGAGTGAGGCTAACCACTTCATTCCTGAGCCCATAAATCTGTTTTATACTAGCCCTGCTCACATGCTAACGGTGAATGTGCATACATCTTATATGTGCTTGTATATTTCTGTTTGTAAGAAAGAGCCGCTGTGAATTTTACAAATGAATCTGGGAACCAGTGCCTGGGTAAATATGGGGTTTAAATCATGCATTCAGCAGTATGCTTCTTGAATGCAACACGAACATTATAAAGAAAAATCAAGTGTATGCTGCTCATGGATTGTATGTGCATTCACCATAACCTGTACACAGGGGCCAGAGAGTCAGGTCACTGGAGTATTAAAGTCAGTATTGTCTACTCTGACTAGCAGGGGTTCTCCAGGGTCACCTGCCATCTCATCTTTTTAACTGGAGTTGCCAGGGATTGAACCTAGAGCCTTCCACATGCCAACCAAATGCACTACCTGTGAGCCACAGCTGCCCCACCCCAATTCCTATTTCCCCCACCCCAATTCCTATTCCCCCCCATATTTACCCATGGTTCATGCATTGTCCATGGCACTGTTAAGCTAATACCCAACTTTGTTGTTCTTAAAGATGCTACTGTACTCAAACTTTGTTCTATTACTTCAGTCCAACACAGTTACTCACCTGAATCTATAACCAATGTATGATAGCCTCAGTTCAATCATTTTAGCTTCTAGGGAGAGTTTAGCTGGATTTGATCTAGAATTCTCTTATTTGTCTTTTTGGCAGTCTACAGTATCTGCAAAACTCTCCTCCAATGCCCCGTTTCAAACTAATCAACTTTCTTCCTGTCAGCTTTTTTCATTGTTCAGCTTCACACCCACACATAGTCATAGTGAATATTATAATATGAGTTGCTCTCGATACTGAAAGAGGGAAGAACTATATGTGCTTCGGTGGTCAACCTGCTCCAAGGAGAAAAGTCACACTTGGCTCTTCACTTGGAGGAAGAGATTATTTATCTATTTATTTATTAGATTTATACCCCGCCCTCCCCAGCAGGCTCAGGGCGGCCACAACAAAGGCAATTGCCATAACAACAGTTAAAACAACATTAAAACAATCATTAAACAGTAAAAACAATCATTAAATGTTAAACATTAAATGATGTTAAAAATTTTCTCAATCCAAGATGAGTTCCATTCATCAACCTAATCTGGCAGCATGCATTCTTTGGATACCTAGGCGTCTGCCCAGGGCCGGCTCACCTCCAGATCTAATCCACCGTCGAAGATGGCAATTCGGTGGTGGTACAGTGAGGGGGGGGGATGAAATTTGGCACTAGAAAACAAATTGGTGGGCAACATGGTGCCCTTGGGTACCACATTGAGGATTACTACTATAGATATCTCATGAGATAAAATATGAAGCAAAAATAATATAGCACCAACAGATGATATGTCCTCCCCATATTTTGCCTTCAGTGTATCCTTGAAGCAAATCTTCCACATCCGTTCCCATTGAACTAAAATAGGGAAGGCCATGTTGACAGAATCACCAGTTTGGTGTAGTGGTTAAGTGTGCGGATTCCAATCTGGGAGAACTGGGTTTGATTACCTACTCCTCCACTAGCAGCTGCTGGATGACCTTGGGCAAGCCATAGTTCTGGAACAGCTGTTCTTGAAAAAGAGCAGTTTGTGTCAGAGCTCTCTCAGCCCCACCTACCTTGATTCCCCACTCCTCCACTTGCACCTGCTGATGTGACCTTGGGTCAGTCACAAGCTCTGGCACAGCTGTCCTTGAAAAAGAGCAGTTTGTGTCAGAGCTCTCTCAGCCCCACCTACCTCACAGGGTGTCTGTTGTGGGGAGGGGAAGGGAAAGGAGTTTGTAAGCCGCTCTGAGACTCCAAGTGAAGGGTGGGGTATAAATCCAATCTCTTATCTTCTTCTTATGTTAGATGGAAGGAAGGAAGAACGGTTGTTGCCAGTGGCCACTGAGAGGCCAAAATGCAATGGTCTGACACCCCAGGAAGGTCCCTTTAGGTCCCAGCCACTTCAGAAGTGTAAGAGCAATTAGGCAATGCAAAGAGCTGCAAAAGAAAGGTTGTGAAATTTCCTTATTTGGAGGTTTTCAGGGAAAAGGTTGGATCAACCGGGTGGTGGACTAGATGGTGTACTTTCTTTCCGCCCCTGTAATTCCATGAGCCGACATGAAACAATTACCATATTGTCCTATTGCTCCGCCCACTTGCCTCGTAGGAGGCCTCATATTCACACAAACACACAGGTAAGTTGGAATTACTGCTAATTCACAGTTCCCCTTAAAAGGGCTTATTACAAAGGCAGTGATAACAGCTCTATAGTTAAGGTTAATTCAGGCTTTTGTGGTTGACAGGACCTTACATTCTCATCAGAGTTACCATCTATTAAACAAATGTACAGCAGGTGTCTGACAGATCAACAAAGCTGCTTTTAAATATTTTAACTGTTATTTATTGCATTCCCCCCTTTACAAAAGGCAATAATAGCCTCTATTTGCTATAAACAATGCCAGCCTCAGAAACTAATGGTGATTCAATTAGAATACCTCAAAGGGGAATATTCACCTTTGTATTATGTGCATTTGTGCTGATGAGAGTTAAGTGCAGGCTTCAAGAGAAGCAACTTTTAAGAACAGGGCGTTAAAGATTTTGCTTTTGAGAATGGAAACAGTAGCACTTTTGTGGTCTCTTAGGAGTCTCTTCAGGAGTCTTCTCAGAAACAATGGGCTGGATCCTACCAGCTTTCCCATTCTGTCCAACCCAATCCTTTTCCTTAACAGAGCCCATCTCACATGGCTCTTGTGCACATGGGTCCCACACAATCCAAGGCATAGCCTTTGGAGGTCAGACAGGACCCCTCCTCCCTCTGCTACAAGCAGTGATGAGAGGCACACCCCATTTAAATTTGTTCCATTCTTCACGTTTGCATGCGTACACATAATGCATCCCCAAGTACTGTGAAGAGCAGTGGCTTAGAAAACTTTCCTCCATTGGCAAACTCCTCCATGTGGGATTGTCTCCTGATGAACCATGCACATTTGTTGTGGAGTTTCTCCACTTTACAGTCAATGCCAGGGCATTTATTGAGTGTTAAACCAATTTGTGCAGAGTGCTGGTCACGTACATATTGCCTCATGTGAACGGACAGCACGCCCCGGAATACTCTGCATTTGTCATTGCAAGAGCAGACTGCTATAGGTAAAGCAAGCTGGCATTCAAAGAAGTTTCTCTACCACCATTGGTCTTCTCGTTCCCCTGATAACCTCTGGTAAGCTTCCAAAAAATCCTCTGGTTCCCCCTAGAACGCAGGTTGAAAGCCATGTATAGTAGTGATGCAAACAAATATGCTTGGGCCAGTCACTATCTCTCATTTTTAATCAATGTCACAGGGTTGTCATGAGAGTAGACTGGAAATAATTCAATGTACATCACCTTGAGCTCATTGTAAGAAGAGGGAAGTGGATACCATTCAACCTCCCATGGACTTTGCAAAGAGGAACTTGTGTACTCCACCCTCTTCTGGCATTCTACTGGATACCACAAAATTTTGTTCCTGGGGAGGTCATTTGACCCTATGGAATAGCATCGGGGGAACCCGGGGTGGGGGGCGGTCTGCCGTATGAGTGGCCGTCACTGGAAATCATTGTCTTCTCTTCAGAATACTCAAGTGTCAGTTCTTCAGAAATGCATGGCTGTATATATGCCAATAAAAAACGTTCCCATCTTAACAGCTGCAAACAGCAGTAGGGCTCTTTGACTCCTGATACAAGGCTCAGCTACAAATTTAAGCCTATCTGAAAGTGGTTGGAAATAGCATTAACTGTAGTTTTGCTCAAAGAACCATGAAAACTGTATGTCTCATATGTGCTGAAAAATTCTTTGTCAGAATAAGTCTTTTCATAGAATTGCAGTTTCCAGGGTTTCTTTCTTGGGGAGAGGGAATTTCCTGATTCCTCACACCCTTGGTGGGTACACGTATCCATACATTGATTTAGTGATGCAGTGGTAACCATGCCACAAAATTGAAATGTTAGGGGATGTTTTCTGATTGGAGAACTGACTAAAAATAATTTTTATATATAGGACATTATGGTTGGAAATAGAAGCATATAGTATTGGTGCTCCAGTGGAAATGCTAAATGTCTATATGGTTTTCACTTTGTCTTAGAAAGGGTATGATTTAGTGCCCTGGTTTGGATGGCCCAGGCTAGCCTGATCTCATCAGAGCTTAGAAGCTAAGCAGGGTCAGCCCTGGTCAGTATTTGGATGGGAGACCACCAAGTAGTTCTAGGGTCACTATGCAGAGGAAGGCAATGGCAAACCATCTGAGTAGTCTCTTGCCTCGAAAACCCCACAGGGTTGCCATAAGTCAGCTGTGACTTGGCAGCACATCACACACACACACACTGCTTTGTACTAGTGCATATGCTTTCCACATTCAGTGTCCCAGGATTAGTCTCTACCACCTTCTGTTGAAGTATCTCAGTTAACTAGTGCAGGGAAGCGCCTTTCTCTCCTTGGACCCTGGAGAGCTACTTCCTGTTAGGGCAAGCAGTACTAAGAACATAAGAACATAAGAGAAGCCAGTGTTGGATCAGGCCAATGGCCCATCATGTCCAACACTCTGTCACACAGTGGCCAAAAATACCAGGTGACATCAGGAGGTCCAGCAGTGCCCCCCCCCAGCACTAAGAATACAGAGCATCACTTGCCCCAGACTGAGAGTTCCTATCTATACCTTGTGGTTAATAGCCACTGATGGACCTCTGCTCCATATGTTTATCCAATTCCCTCTTGAAGCTGTCCATGCTTGTAGCCGCCCAGGGCTGGCTCACCTGCTAGGTGAACTAGACGTTTGCAAACTGCCGCCCTCACCCCTGCTAAAAGCCCCCCGCCCCTGAGCAAGTCCCAGGCACTGCAGTGCCCCACCTCCGCCTCCTCTTTCACCCCCGAGTCCGGTGCCCAGTGCACCCAGAAGTGGGTGGGGAAGGAAGCAAGAAGGGAATGGGGCCACCCCACCAACATCCATGCCCATCTCAGAGGGCACCCTGCCCTCTTCTTCTTCTTTCCTCGCCAGGCGCCACAGGGGTGGAGGAGCGGGTCCTGCCATGGGCTTGGCCAGAGAGAGGCGGGCCTGCGGCAGCCCCCTCCAGCCCCCGGCTGAAGAGACTCGGCGCCACCTCCACCAGCAGCAGGAGCAGCAGCAACAGAATGCCCAGCCGGGGCACAGGAGGTGGTGCAGCAGCTTGCCTGCCCTCCCACCTCTTTCCCAAACTCTTTAATGAGCAGGCCGCATGGAGGGGCTCCATCCACACGCACCCTGGACTGTGAAAGGAAAAAAATAGGAGCAGGTTGGGCAGGGAAAGACCGGAGGAGAGGTCGAGAGCAAGAACGTGCAAGGCCGGGGGAGGGGTTGGAGACAGCTCAGAATTAATTGGGGGGAAGTGGCTTACAGGGCAGCTTACAGTCGGAGGAGGCTGCAGCTCAGGGCTATGCGGCACGGAGGTGGAGCTGCGGCTCTGGGCGCGCCTCCCTCCCTCCTCCCCCCTGCAGCGGCAGGGGGGAGGTGGTGGCAGCAGCAGAAGGGTCTCCAGGTTTTCAGGCCCCACCGGGAGGTTGGCATCTGTGCCTCGACTAGGGCACAGAAACATCTCGAGCCGGCCGTGTAGCTGCCACCACCTCCTGTGGCAGAGCTAATTGGACCAATGGTTTGACTCAATATAAGGAAGTTTCCTACACCTCCTGGGGCAATAATTTACTGTTCTGGATTTGGTTTTTAATCATCATTAGGAATGGGCATGAACCAGAAAAATGTGGTTTATGTTGGTTTGTGGCCGAACCACAAACCAAATCAAACCGGTAGGTTAATTTGTGAACCGAAGTGGTTTGTGGCCCCACAAACCCCGTTGACAGGGACTATAGTTCCTTTAAATGGGCTTTTTTGTGCAATCCCTTTAAAGTTTAAATGGACTGCACAAGAAAGCCAGAAAGCAGGCTGCTCCTCAACACTCAGCTGTTTTTGCGGAGAACAGAAATCAGGGTTTAAAGGGACTTGCTTTCTGCTCTTTCCACAAACTGCCATAAGCTGCTTTAAAAGTTCCTGGAAGTTTGTGACGGTAGACCCATCATGAACTTCAGTTCGCAAACCACTAGCAGGGCAAAATTTATGATGAATTTTGCTTCATGGTTTGGTTTCTGCCCATCCCTATTCATAATACTCAAAGGCGTTTGATGTAACATGCCCATCATGCTGTATTTCAATTCACTGCAGTTGGTCTGCTTGTAGGGTCACCCTGTGTGCCCTATACAAGCAGCAATGGTTCTCTTTACTGTTCACTACTGTGGAATGCCTTCAGCTTTGAAACTTGCCCACATCTAAGCTTGAGTATCGTTTTGAGGCAGACGTTTTTTGTTTCATGCTCACCTTTCCCAATGTTCAGCATGGCTGATAATCCAATACTATTAAAGCAACAGTAAAACCAATTCAATTTGTGTAGTACGCATTCGTTTGTTTGTTTATGGCCCACCTTTCTTACTGAGACTGAAGGCAGATTACAGTGTACAGAAGGAGGGGGAAAAAGTAATCATACTGTGTAGGACATCAAATGAACAATGCAATAGGACTAGGAATACAAAATTGAATGCCAATACCAATGTGCTAGGGATAGGAATACAAAATTAAATGGCAATGTGACCAGCACACTGCCCAGGCCAGTGTCAGGCAGGCTGTTCCACAAGGTAGGGGCCAGTACAGTGAACGTATCTGAGTAGGCAGTTGCTGATCTTACCAATTAGCATGAAGGAACCTTCAAAAGGTTCTGTTCAGACAACTGAATCTTCCAAGGTGGAGCACAGTAAGACAGATGTTCCCACAGGTGTGTAAAGGGACTTGTAGGTGACAAACAGCAGCTTGAATTAAGCCCAGGAATTAATTGGAAGCCAGTGGAGCAATTGCAGGATGGGCATGACATGCATGTTCTGCCTGGCACCCACTCAGGTTGCAGCATTCTGTACAGACAGATATATCTGAGTTGACTTCAAGGGAAAACCCATGTAGTGGGCACTACAATAGTCTAGCCTTGAAGGAGCCATGGCATGGATCCATGTGGCCAGATTGGCCAAGTCAAGGTAAAGCCAACTGTCAGTCTTGGCAAAGAAGGGTGAAGATGATGGGGTTGGGGGTGGTTGGGTTTTTTGTTTTTGTTTTGTTTGGTTGGTTGGTTGGTGGGTTAGGGTTTTTTGCAGCTCTGTTTGCTTGCTACTCTGGTTGCAATGCTGGCTACAGTACACCAGGGCTCTTTTTGTGGCAGCCCACAATTATGGAACAACCTTCCTGAGCGCCTGGCACCCTCTCTCTCATTCTTTAGGAGGCAGCTGAAGACAGTTTTATTTATTTATTTATTTATTTATTTATTTATTTTTCAAATTTATACCCCGCCCTCCCCAATAGGCTCAGGGCGGCTTACAGAGGCAAGGCAGAACCTTGCCATAATAAAAACATCAAATGCATAATAATACAAAACATCTAATACATCTTAAAATATCCTCAGATAAAACATAGTATTCAATACTTCCAACAGTCCCAAGATAGCAAATCATAGGTCCAAAAATTCCGAGTGGTACCACGGCTAAGTCCCACGGCTAGGGCTTCTTCAATATCCAGATGTTCAGATGTTTCCTCAGGGCGGTGGTGGTATAGTAGGGGCGGTGGCTCCTACTCGAAAGCCTGGCAGAAGAGCTCCATCTTGCAGGCCCTATGGAACTGCATAAGGTCCCGCAGGGCCCGGATCTCCCCTGGGAGCTCATTCCACCAGGTAGGAGCCACCACCGAAAATGCCCTGGCCCTAGTAGCAGTTAATTTGATGTCCCTAGGGCCCGAAATAGTTAACAAATTTTGGGCCCCCGACCGTAGTGCTCTTGGGGGAACATACGGGGAGAGGCGGTCCCTCAGGTAGGCTGGACCCTGGCCATATAGGGCTTTAAAGGTAAGCACCAGCACTTTGAAGCGAATCTGGTACGCTATTGGCAACCAGTGCAGCGCTTTCAGCACAGGCTGAATATGGTCCCTTCTAGAGAGACCCATTAACAGCCTGGCTGCAGCATTCTACACCAGTTGCAGCTTCCGGATTTGCAACAAAGGCAGCCCCAAGTAGAGAGCGTTGCAGTAGTCTAGCCTCGAGGTGACCGCCGCATGGATCACTGTGGCCAGGTCATTGCGGCCGAGGTAGGGGGACCAACTGCCATGCCCGCCGCAGATGGAAAAAGGCGGACTTGACAGTGGCTGCCACCTGGGCCTCCATTGTCAATGTGGAGTCCAGGAGCACCCCCAAACTCCGAACCCCAGATGCTGGCACCTGAGGCACCCCGTCGAAGGTCGGGAGAGGGAGCCCCAACCCCGACCCGACCCGACTCAAGCCCAGGACCGCCGTCTTCGCCGGGTTTAGAAGGGGATACCTACGGGAGTGCCGGTCCCCGACGGCCACCCTTTGTCCCCGACCTTGCAGGAAAGAGGCAAACCATTGAAGGGCAGGCCCCTGAATCCCCACGTCGGCGAGGCGGTGGGTCAGCAACTGGTGGTCGACCGTATCAAACGCAGCCGACAGATCTAACAACACCAGCACCACCACACCACCTCGATCCAGATGCCTTCGGAGATCATCAGTCAGGGCGACCAAGGCCGTCTCAGTCCCGTGACCCGGGCGGAAGCCGGACTGGAAGGGATCTAAGACTGAAGCCTCCTCCAGAAAGCTCTGTAACTGTGACGCCACCGCCCTCTCTAGTTTTATTCAGGACGGCATTTGACGAGTTCAGTTTTTTCTATCTATTGGCAGTTTTAAATTGTAATTTTAATTCATGGCTTTTTGTGTATGATATATACATAATGTTTTTTTTGTTCCGTTCACATTGGAAGCCCCCTTGAGTTCTGTAACTGTGACGCCACCGCCCTCTCTAGTTTTATTCAGGACGGCATTTGACGAGTTCAGTTTTTTCTATCTATTGGCAGTTTTAAATTGTAATTTTAATTCATGGCTTTTTGTGTATGATATATACATAATGTTTTTTTTGTTCCGTTCACATTGGAAGCCCCCTTGAGTTCTGTCAAGTAGCTAGATTTAAGCCCAGTAGCGCCTTAGAGACCAACCAGATGTTCAAGGTATAAGCCTTCAAGAGTCAAAGCTCCCTTCTTCAGATACAAAGGGAGCTTTGACTCTTAAACACTTATATCCTGAAAATCTGGTGGGTCTCTAAGGTGCTACTGGACTCAAAGGTAGAAAGGCAGTTTATAAATGTTTTAAAAATACATAAAACAAGGCTCTTACTTGAATCAGAGATTGCTGAACCCCATTGAAAGACCTCCACCTTCAAGACTTCCACCTTCAAGACTTCCACCTTCAAGACTTCCACCTTCCCAACCAGCATTACCTATGCCATATCTGGATTCAGTCTCAACTTGTTCACTCAAAGTCAATTAACCACAGCAATTAACCACACAGCAATTAACCACACAGCCAATTAACCACACATGGAAGAAACCCTAAGCCGTCAACTTGGAATTCGGACATACAATCCGTCATCTTTGGACTATGGTATCACTGAGCACTTTGTTTGTATAGGATTTTAAGATGTACTATGTTTTTAAATTTATTATGTATATTATGTTTTTATTATGGCAAGGTTCTGCCTCGCCTCTGTAAGCCGCCCTGAGCCTATGGGGAGGGTGGGGTATAAATGTGAAAAATAAATAAATAAATAAATAAATGTTCACGATCTCGACAAAATCACCAGGTGATCTGGTTGAAGATAAAGAGCTGGGTGCCATCATATTCCAAAGCTGTGAATGATTTCTCCAAAGGGCTTCACATAGAGATGGTATCCGTAACATTTCTGCAGCTGCCTTCCTTTCCAAGCAAATAAAGGGGGGGGGTGATTTTACCAAATTTATCATAATGGGGACTGACCAACATCAGGGATCTCTGAGTGAAATAGATTGTTTGGATACATTCCTGTCAAGTTTCAGGCCTGGTTGTGGGACTGAAACATACTTTGTTGTCCTGGTGAACAATGTGTGCAAGGAGATGGACTGCGGTAACGTGATGCTGCTAATTCTTCTGGACCTCTCTGCGGCTTTTGATACCATCAGTCATGGTGTCCTTCTGGATTGCCTTTCAGGACTGGCACTGGGAGACACTGCACTGCAGTGGTTCCAGTCCTATGTCAAAGGTAGGTTTCAGAGTGCGGTGCTAAGGCCCTGCTGCTCTTCCCCTTGGCCACTGGCCTCTGGAGTTCCCCAAGGTTCCCTCTTGTCCCCCATGCTTTTCAACATCTATGTAAAGCCACTGAGAAAGCTCATCTGGAGAGTTGGTGTACTAGTGCAGGCCTCCCAGGAGACAAGGGCTGGGGTTCAGCAAGGTAGGTTACAGGTAGGGATGTGCATTTGGCTCGGCCGAGCCGGGGGGAAACCCTATATAATGCCTATACGGCATTATTCGGGAACCCTAGAAACTGAATCAGATTCTCTGATCTGATCTGGCTTCCTGAAAAAAGTACTGCTGTACAGAAGCCGAATCTATTTGGCTTCTATGTGGCACCCCCCCCCCCAATACGTTCCTTTCCCAGTCAGCCAGCAGGCCAGCTGTGGAAGCCAGAGGAGGGAGAGCAGGTCAGTTTCACTCTCCTCCACTTGGAAGGGAAGGGAAGTGTAACTGACCCACTCTAAATCCGACTCCCTTCCCCAGCCTGCCTGCCATGGTGGGTGGGCTGGGAAAGACATGGGGAGGATCCCACTGCATGGGCGGGGGGTCAAAAGCAAGGCTGAAGTGGCTTGGATCTAAGAGATCCAAGCCTTCCTTTGGTTCCTTCAGCCTTCCTTTGGTTCTCAAAGCTTGGGTGGGGGGAGGGGAGGCGAGAAAGGCAAGGCTGAAGTGGCTTGGATCTAAGAGATCCAAGCCTTCCTTTGGTTCCTTCAGCCTTCCTTTGGTTCTCAAAGCTTGGGTGGGGGGAGGGGAGGCGAGAAAGGCAAGGCTGAAGTGGCTTGGATCTCTTCAGCCTTTCCCTTGGCTCCTGCGGCTTGGGCAGGGGGGGAGGGGGATGAAAGGCAAGGCATTTGCCTCCCCACATCTTCCCCAGCCCACCCTCCAGAGCAGGCGGGCTGGGGGTGGCTGGACGGATTAGGGAGGCATCTTCAAATGCCTCCCCTATCCAGCCTTCCCCAGCGTGCTCGCAGCGGCAGGCGGGCTCAGAAAGGCTGGATCAGGGAGGCATTTAAAGATGCCTCCTCACCTTTACCCCAAGTCACTTCAGACTTGCTGGCTGGGGAAGGTGTACGAAGGCATATAGAGATGCCTCTCTGGTATTGTTTCCTTTCTCTAGGTGACCCGCTTCTGCAGGCCAGCTAGAGAAGGGAGAAAAGATGGGGAGGCATTTAACCCCCCTGTAGTCCTGCAAATTGCCTTCCCTTCAATGAAGGATAATGTGCTGCCTCTGCAGCATGACTCCAGTGAGGGGATGGATTTAAACTTTAAACTGTAGAGGTGGCACACTCCCTTCATTGAAGGGAGGGCAATTTGCCTTCCCTTCAATGATGGGAGCCTGCTGCCCCAGCAGGAATGGGGGGGGATTATTATACCTTATGGGGATGATCCCCATAGGATATAATTGAGCCGAATAAATTCGGCAGTACCGATAATTCCTGAACCCCAGTATCTTGCTGATACTGGGATTTGGGCGTATTGGCAAATACTGATATTTTTCAGGTTTGGTAAATCCAAACCCAAAAAATACCAATATTTTTTTTGTTCACATCCCTATCTACAGGCAAGGTTGCAAAGAGTGACCAGGGTCCAGGTATGCCAAGTCCAGTTTAGGGTCCAGGGATCCAGACAGCAAGACCAGTCTAGGGGTACTAGAAAAGCCGATAGGTCCAGTTCAAGAGTCAAGGTTCCAGTGGTTCTGTAACAGCAAAGTCAGTGTTTCACTAGCAATGTATACCTGTTGCATCTACGGAATTGCTGCATCTCCCAGCTGATTTTATAGTCAAGTTGTAACAAGCTATACTCCCAGCTGATTCCTTGCCAGTCATCCTGAAACTCCATCTCTTCCGTTGACAGCTGACAACAGGCCATGAGTTTCACACTCCTCCTTTCCTGCAAGTCTATGTGCCTCTGACAGTGTCAGTGCTGTTGGGTGTGGTTGAGTTTGGTTGGCTGGTAGTTGCTTCTGAAGACTTGTTTACTGCTTCAGAGCTACAAGGCGATGGCTCAGTTTCAGCTCTAGGCTGTGACTTCTGATCACCTGCTAACCTGAACTCTTGTTGTTGTCCTCCTGACTTGGAGTCAGCTACAGCTGGTTGTTCAATTACTGACTGAGGGAGGGCTGCAGGCAGCTCTTTCTCTGAGGAATCCATTCTTCAGAGGGCACAGACTGAATTACAACATTTGGGCTGAGTTGCCACAAATATGCAGATGGCATTCAGCTCTATCTTGCACTATCAGCAGATCCCAGGGAGGCTGTGGAAATTGTGAACAGGTGTATGGAGGCAATTCTGGAATGGATGACCACGGCTAACAACTTAATCCAGACAAAATGGAGGTGCTACTGGTGGGAAGACTTCTGACCCAAGCATGGGGTTATCTCCTCTCCTGAATGGGTTTGCATTCCCCCTAAAGGAGCAGGTTTTCAGCTTTGAGGTGCTCCCAGATCCAGGCCTCCTGTTGGATAAATGGATGGCAGCAGTGGCCAGAGGTGTCTCTCACCACCTTTGGTTGGTGAGCCATCTACAGCCCTTCCTGAACTGAAAAGATTTGCCAATGTGGTACAAGCCCTGGTAACACCTAGATTAGATTACTGCAATTCCCTCTACTTGGGGCTGCCCTTGAAGACTGTCCAGAAGCAACAGTTGGTACTGAATGCATGGCCAGAGTGTTATCTGAGTGGGTTGTAGGGACCATATCACTTATAAGAATATAAGAAGAGCCCTGCGGGATCAGACCAATGGTCCATCTGTTCCAGCATCCAGCTCCCCATCTCATACAGTGGCCACCCAGTTCCTCTGGACAGCCAACAACAGGACATAGAGACCAAGGCCTTCCCCTGATGTTGCCTCGTGGCTCTGGGATTCAGAAGATTAGTGCTTTTGGATATGGAGGTTACCCTCAGTAACCAAGGCCACTGATAGACTTATCCTCCATGAATCTATCTAATCCCCTTTGAAAGTTGTTTATTCCTGTGGCCATCTCTACATCCTCTGGGAGTGAATTCCACATTTTAATCACTCCCTGCATAAAGTAGTATTTCCTTTTGGCTGTCCTGAACTTACTGCCCATCAGTTTCATTGGATGCCTTCAAGTTCTAGTATTTTGGGAGCGGGAGAAAAAAAATTGTCAACTCCCTCCACCCCATGCATAATTTTATAACCCACTATCATGTCCCCCCACTATCATGTCCCAATGTGCATCACCTTACACTTACCAACACTGAATACCAACATTTGCCACATTGTCACCCTCACCCAGTTTGTGGAGGTCCTCTTGGAGCTCTTCACAGTCAGCCGTGGTTTTCACCATCCTGAATAATTTTGTGTCATCTGCAAATGTGGCCACTACACTACTCACCCCTAGTTCCAGATCATTTATGAATAAATTAAATAGTACCAGCCCCAATACCTATGCTTGTGGGACACCACTGCCTACTTCCTTCCATCGTGAGAACTGCCCATTAATTCCTACTCTTTGCTTACTGTCATTTAACCAGTTTTTAGTCCATAAGACAACCTGTCCTCTTATCTCATGACTAAAGTTTACTCAGGAGCCTTGGTGAGGTACCTTGTCAAAAGCCTTTTGAAAGAGAAGAAGAAGACGAAGGAGGAGGAGGAGGATTTATCTCAGAGTGGCTTACAATCTCCTTCCCTTCCTCTCCCCACAACAGACACCCTGTGAGGTAGGTGGGGCTGAGAGAACTGCTCTTGAGAGAACTGTGACTGACCCAATGTCACCCAGTTCTCCAGATTAGAGTCCACCACTCTTAACCACTACACCAAACTGGTTCCCAATGTCTACCAGCTCACCGTTGTCTACATACTTGTTCACTTGCTCAAAGAACTCCAGAAGATTGTTGAGACAGGACTTCCCTTTGCAGAAGCCATGCTGATTTTCCCCCAGCAGGCTTTGTCCCTCTATGTGCCTAACAATTCTATCTTTGATTATAGTTTCTACTAATTTGCCTGGGACACTGCAGTCTTGCTCCATCTACATTGGCTTTCAATTTGCTTTCAGGCTCAAATCGTGCTTTCTCACTAAAATTGTGGAACTCCTTCCCCAGAGAGATTAATCTGTCTCCCTCAATCAGTGTCTTCCACCAGCAGGTAAAGACTTTCCCCTCCATTTGGCATATCCCCACTAACGGTCTTTGGCCCTCCTCTGGTATCGTTTGCTAGGTATCTTTATTGAATTATTTTAGATGTAGTTTTTAATTGTTCAATTTTTTTTAATGCGCACCACTTAAAGACCCCAATTCAGTGGAAAGGCTGCATTAAAATTGTTTTAAATAAACAAGATATGTGATGAAATGAAATTTTCCTGAAGAATTGGGCTTTACATAATTACCTAAATGTCAGGAGTGAAGTATGTAACTATACTTCATAAAGGCAATCTTCCCGCAATTTCAGGACTACTTCTTCCAAGACTGTTTTTCTAACCTCTTTAACATTGCAGATATTTAGTTATATATCTGAATTTATATATATATATATAAATGTATATATTAAATAATATATATAAATACATATTATTTAGCTTAAACCTATACAGGGCAAATCTAAGCAGAGTTATACTCTTCTTGGCTTAGAAGATTGTAACTCTTTGGGATTGCATTGTAAATCAGTAAATATTTTAAATTTAAAAGGATATCTTTTCTAAGCAAACATTACCCTCTGGCTTCTCAAAGAAGAATTTGGAGTCAAAATTTGATAATATCCTTACTATGTATGAGGAAACTCACATCTGAGATTCATAGAGGTCTCTAATACTTTCACAATCAACCATATCTATGCCACTTTCAGCTTTTGTTCTCTTCATCTTACTCTTTTTCTGCCTTTATTCAATTTAAAATATCCACAGAATCCTATATCCAAAGAGCTCCAACATGAGTCTTTCTATATTGGTGTGGTTATAGAATGTGGCAAGGACCCAGTCACTTCGGTATACTGTATTTGACAATTGAACATATTTCTCATGTTCCATAGTCTTGTAAATAATGAATTGATTTTCAGAGATAATGTAAATTGTGAACTATTGAGCCACAATGCAAGATAGACTCACAAGAAAATTACCTGAAAAAATTAAATACACCTCTTTGTTTTGGACAGTATAATATTATTCAGACTCCCTAATTCATACCCACTTTTCTCATGGACAAAGACAGAAGAGATTATTTAGAGTTTGTATGAATATGCATGTGTACAAATCACATACAGTAAGATTCAATCATCTCAGTGTATCTGACAACAAGAAAATAAAAATAATGACACTGAGGATCAAATTAACTTATTTCCACTAGCTTCTTTCTCAGACACATTTTTTAAAATGTGCAAAACAATGCAATTTGTTGTAGCATGCTACTCCCTGCATTGATATTAAGCTCTCCAGGTGATGTTCTCTTGGGAATCCACTTCGAACAGAGGCCCAATTCAAGACTGGATCACAACATCTGCACCAGATACCATTTGTCATGGGCTGTCTGGGAGCCCATTGGCTGTTACCTAGCAACGGGTCAATCTCACCGAGTATTTGTCATGACAAATTAGTAGTGTTGTTGCCATGGCAACCTGCTTTGTTACTTAATTAAATTGATTTGAATCAGAATTGGCTTTCAGGGAAACAAGTGTGTTGTGTGAAGTAGTAAACATGAGCTAGCAGCTAGCCATTCATGCTTCAATGTAGCATCATCACTCCTTGAAACCGGCAAAGCCAAGGAGAATTCCACAATCAAGGAAAGGAACCAGTGGTGTTAATTTGAATGTATTATGCTAGTTTTTTAAATGGAGTTAGCTGGATAAATATAACAATGAAAGAAATATCTTATGCAGCAGCACTTTAAAAAAAGAAGAAGCCAGTATTCCATTGGCTTGAGGATCAAACATTTTAAGTCATGTCTTGGGGTTCTAGAGGCCAATTGCCGAACTGCGTTGCAGTCTGACTGGAAAAGGAAATCCCAGCTTCAAAAGGAGAAGAGAAAGATGATGGACTTCTCTTTTAAGTGTACTTTTCACAGTGCTTAGTTTCAGCAACATCATCTGACGTCACTGGAGCTCCTTTAGTGCAAATGGAGCTTGGACACCAGCCAACAAAGTGAACATAATCGAGTTAAAGAAGTCACCATATTTCATCTTGGTCAAACTCCAAGGCCAATTGTCCTGTTCAGGGTCCTGTTCAGGAGGAAAACATGTAAACACACACACAAGAATACTTAATAGATATAATATGTAAAAATACATATAATTATTAGTAAAGCATTAAAAAACATATAGGTAGCCAATCACATCTCATATAAAAATTCCAAAATCATACACACAAGGGCCAATGGACTTGACCTGATGTGTTTCGGCCTCTACCCTAAATTCATCCTCTGCCCTCCTAAATGAGACTCTCTATGTTCCATTCTTTTCTCCAACAGTACCAGACACCCATATTTTAGATGTTCCAGCTGGCTCAGATATGACTGCTGATTCCATGATTCAGGTAATAATACAGAGTATGATTTTAGTCAAAGAAACCACAAAATGTGAGTCATTTAAGATCCCTGACTATTGCTTTAAGAACTGGAATGGAAGCCCTGACCTGGATAGCCCAGGCAAGCCCAATCTCATCAGGACAACCCTGGCAAGTACTTGGATTGGAGACCTCCAAGGAATACCAAGGCCAGGACGCAGAGACAGGCCATAGCAAGCCACCTCCCTGAAAAGTGTCCAAGCCCAGAAGTCAACCATGGCCCTGGTCACACGGGAGGATTTGCCACACGAGAGGGACGGATCGGGAGCGCATCAAGCGAGCGCGATCACACTGCAACATCTGGGAAGTGGCGCACACCCATCCCTGATCTGTCCCTTCCAGGCAAAACTGTGCATCAAAAAAACCCCTAGAAAACACTATTACCTACCTGAAAATCCGCTGCAGGGACGGCCATCTGATCACCAGCTCGCCAGCCTCTTCCGCAGCATGCGAGGTCTTGCCGAACTGCGCATGCACATGCATGCGCAGCAGGCTGGCCTCACTCTCCAGTCTGTGGCTTCCTCCCGGCATCTGATCATGCCGGGGAGGACCTGCGCGGTGGCTGGGGGGATCTGTCTGATCCCGCCGCCGCGCGTCTCTTTTGGTGCGGCTCAAAAAAGCCGCACTTTGGCCGTGCCTATTTCTCCCAGTGTGACCTGGGCCCATGACTTCTACACACACACACACACACACACACACACAAATGCTAACAAGAAAATGGAGGGGGGGAAATCCTCAGAATTATATTTCCTCTCTTAACAGAATTTGCTCATGCCTTCTCCATACCAAGTGAGAGAGAAAAAAGATGAACCTATTTATGTTCCACATATACTTAACAAAACGAATATGCCCATTAAGTCTGAGTACAGCTGTTTGAGGACATTAGATATGCAATCTCAGTTTCCTGAATTTATCTGTATTCTATCAACTGGTAATATATGGGCTGCTGGCACTGTCCTTCCTGATCTTCCTGCAGATTCAGAAGTAAAACCCAAACTGTACCTTATAAAATATTAAATGAATTGCTTGGAATAATTTGACCTCTCATTATGGAGGACTGATTTAGAGCCCAAGCACAGCAGCGACCAGGCATAAATGCGCCGGAATGAATCTGACAACCCTTTTCAGACGTTCAGTTTTGGCACTCCAACCACGCATAATGGGGACATGAGCTGCCTGGAATCCTCCCGATAAGCACAGCTGCATGTGGTACGAAAAGGAAAATATCTGCCCTGACCTGGATTGCCCAGGCAAGCCCGATCTCGTCAGATCTCGGAAGCTAAGACAGGGCTAACCCTGGCAAGTACTTGGATGGGAGACCTCCAAGGAATACCGGGGGCAGGATGCAGAGGCAGGAAATAGCAAGCCACCCTCTCTGAAATGTCCAAGCCCCACTATGGGTTGCCAGAAGCCAACCATGATTTCCAGGCACACACACATACACACAGAGAGAAAAAAATAGTCGGAAGGAAGGAAGGAAGGAAGGAAGGAAGGAAGGAAGGAAGGAAGGAAGGAAGGAAGGAAGGAGTCTGTATCTTCCATAATAGCTTGAGTACGTTCCAACGGAACACTAGAAGAAGAAGAAGAAGAAGAAGAAGAAGAAGAAGAAGAAGAAGAAGAAGAAGAAGAAGAAGAAGAAGAAGAAGAAGAAGAAGAAGAAGAAGAA